>NW_026571404.1:4500271-4515271 GCF_026225935.1 Boleophthalmus pectinirostris | reverse complement strand
TTCAAAATAAACCCTGACCTTGGATTAAACGCAGTTATTGTTTTAGCCTCGTTTCCACTGGTCTCCGTGTGGTCCCCGTGTGGTCTCTTTCGCCCGGTCTCCATGGTGACGGACATCGAGAAGGTCGTCGAGGGCGAGAGGTGACGTCATCGTTAACGAGTGGTTAACGAGCTCCTCTGGTAATCACCAAATCCTCAGACCCGACGCTTAATCAGGCTGAAAGAAAAATGTGCATTTCCAGGAAACCTACAGGAAACAGAGAGACCAGAGTTAGACCAGGTTTAGACCAGGTTTAGACCAGGTTTAGACCAGGTTTAGACCAGGTTTAGACCAGGTTTAGACAGGTTTAGACCAGAGTTAGACAGAGTTAGACCAGAGTTAGACCAGGGTTTAGACCAGGTTTAGACCAGGTTTAGACCAGGTTTAGACCAGGGTTTAGACCAGGGTTTAGACCAGGGTTTAGACCAGGTTTAGACCAGGTTTAGACCAGGTTTAGACCAGGTTTAGACCAGGGTTAGACCAGGGTTAGACCAGGGTTAGACCAGGTTTAGACCCGAGTTAGACCCGAGTTAGACCCGAGTTAGACCAGGTTTAGACCAGGTTTAGACCAGGTTTAGACCAGGGTTTAGACCAGAGTTAGACCAGGGTTTAGACCAGAGTTAGACCAGGGTTTAGACCAGAGTTAGACCAGGTTTAGACTAGGTTTAGACCCGAGTTAGACCCGGGTTAGACCAGGGTTAGACCAGGTTTAGACCAGGTTAGACCAGGGTTAGACCAGGGTTTGACCAGGGTTAGACCAGGTTTAGACCAGGTTTAGACCAGAGGTTAGACCAGGTTTAGACCAGGGTTAGACCAGGGTTAGACCAGAGTTAGACCAGGTTTAGACCAGGTTAGACCAGAGTTAGACCAGAGTTAGACCAGGGTTAGACCAGGGTTAGACCAGGTTTAGACCAGATTTAGACCAGATTTAGACCAAGATTAGACCAGGGTCCTGGTCCCATTTTTAGTTTTGGATTTGTGTCTTGGGTAAAACTTAAGCATTGACACAGATCCAAAAGTGGAAATAAATTTGACCCTCTGACCCATAAAAACATCCAAATGTGAACAGAGGACTGACCTTTTGTGGGTGTTGGTTCCAGTGGAACGGCTCTTCTGATCTCCTCACTCTTGTCCAATCAGAGAGCTCCAATCTGCAGCGGCGGACTGTGATTGGCTGAAACTCACAGGCGAAACCAGGGTCCGAACTAGGTCTAAAACTGGACTAAACCAGGGACCAAAGCAGGTCTAAAACTGGACTAAACCAGGGACTGATCTAGGGCTAAACTGGAATAAAACCAGGGACTAAACCAGGGTTAAAACTTGACTAAATCAGAAACAAGGTCCTGGACTAACATTAGGACTAAGCATAAAATTTTTAAAATTTTTATTATCAAAATATGAACATTAAAAACATTTTAAAAAATTTACTTTTAACCATAACGAGGGTTTGAATACAGCTCAGCAGAGATCACGATATTACTCAAACATGCAAGGCTCACATTTATGAAAGAAAACTACACAGAAAAAAACAATCCATTATGCATAAAACCCCCCAAAAAAGCAGAAATATGAGAGTAAAGACTTCGAGCTCGAGATTATTTTGACATTTTGATTGGTCGTTGTGATAAAAATTCTGTTATCGTGTTTAAGAGTCTGTGAAGTCCAGGTAAAACACTCCTCCTCTTCCTCCTTTTTTTGGTCCAGTTGACAGTTCTGATGGTGAAAATCCTCCTTCCTTCCTTCTTTCCTTCCTTCCTTCCTTGGTCCTCGGTCTTCAGAGGCTGTCGACTCCTCGGATGCGCCGGGCGAGCTGGACGTCGCGCGGGAACAGGGTCACTCTTTTGGCGTGGATGGCGCAGAGGTTGGCGTCGGAAAACAGCATCACCAGGAAAGCCTCGGCCGCCTGAAACCAAACACGCGTCAGATGCGTCAGATGCGTCAGGTGCGTCAGGTGCGTCAGATGCCCTCCCGGACGTCGCCGTGCGGTCGGAGTAAACGGCTCCACAGAGTCAAAGTTCTGAGTTCGTGTCGTGTTTCGGTGTTGTGGAGTAACAGATTACATGTACCGGAGTTATGTAATCAGAGTACAAATGATGAGTAACTGTATTCAGTTACAGTTACTGTTTCAGTGAGTGGTAATTGGATTACAGTTACTTTGTTGAAATAAATGGATTACACAGAGGTATTTATATTTATTTGGGCTAAACCAGGACTAAACCAGGACTAAACCAGGACTAAACCAGGACTAAAACCAGATCGACTAAAAAAGACTAAAACCAGGACTAAAACCAGGACTAAAACCAGGACTAAAAACAGGACTAAAACCAGGACTAAAACCAGGACTAAAACCAGATCTAAAACCAGATCTAAAACCAGATCTAAAACCAGATCTAAAAAAAGATCTAAACCAGGTCTAAACCAGGACTAAAACCAGTTCTAAAGCAGGACTAATGCAGGACTAAAACAGGACAAAAAGCAGGTCTAAACCAGGTCTAAACCAGGACTAAAAGCAGGACTAAAAGCAGGATTAAATCAGGTCTAAAACAGGTCCAAATCAGGTCTAAACTAAACAGGACTAAAAACAGGTCTAAACCAGGACTACAAGCAGGACTAAACCTAAAGCAATACTAAACCAGTTCTAAACCAGGTCTAAACTAGGACTTAAACCCAGATCTAAACCAGGACTAAAACCCGTTCTAAACCAGGACTAAAAGCAGTTCTAAACCAGGACCAAAACCAGGACTAAACCAGGACACTAACAGTAGGATGGACATAATTTACGCAGCAGTGATCTTTTGCCTTTGTACAGCAGAACGGCCCTCGTCACTGATGTGTGTGTCGTGTGTCTTGCATCTTGTGTCGTGTTGTGTGTCGTGTGTGTGTGTGTGTGTGTGTCGTGTGTGTGTGTGTGTGTGTGTGTGTGTGTGTGTGTCGTGTGTGTGTGTCGTGTGTGTGTGTCGTGTGTGTGTGTGTGTCGTGTGTCTGTCGAGTGTGTGTTGTGTTGTGTCGCTCACCTCCTGCAGAGCCAGCAGAGCGTAGACCTGCCACCGGTAAGACTCTCGAGTAAAACCCTGACAGATTTCACGAACCTGAAAGACGTTTAGAACAGAACTCAGACTGAAACCGTGTAAAAATAAAACCCTTTAAATGTATTTATAGATCTGGGTCCGAGTCTGGGACTGACCAGTCGGGAGAAGGGGCCTTTACGCAGCAGCAGGTTGGTGCTTTTCTGGTACTGGCGGATTTCTTTGAGCGCTTTGGTCCCGGGTCTGTACCTCCTCTTCTTCCGCGGAGACGCTCCAGGGGGCGCTCCTGCACACACACAGAATTAAGACTGAATTTAGCCCCAGTCCAGGTCCGGTCCCTGGTTTAGACCCTGGTCTAGTCCTCAGTTTAGTCCCTGATTTAGGGCCAGTCCCCGGTCCAGTCCCCGGTCCAGTCCCCGGTCCAGTCCCCGGTCCAGTCCCCGGTCCAGTCCCCGGTCCAGTCTACTCCTCGGTTTATTCCCTCTCTAGTCTTAGTCCCCTCTCTAGTCCCCTCTCTAGTCCCCTCTCTAGTCCCCGGTCTAGGTCCAGTCCCCGTTTTAGTCCCCGTTTTAGTCCCTAGTTTAGGTCTCGTCCTCGGTCCAGTCCCCTCAGTCCAGTCCCCGGTCCAGTCCCGTCCAGTCCAGTCCCCGGTCCAGTCCCCGTTGTAGTCCCCATTTTAGTCCCTGATCTACTCCTCGATTTAGTCTCTAGTTTAGGTCCAGTCCTCAGTCCAGTCCCCTCTCTAGTCCCCGGTCTAGTCTTCGGTCCAGTCCCCGGTCTAGGTCCAGTCCCCGGTCTAGTCCCTGTTTTAGTCCCCATTTTAGCCCCTGATCTACTCCTTGGTTTATTCCCTAGTTTCCTCAGTCCCTCGGTCCCCGTTTTAGTCCCCGGTACCTGAGGCTCCGCTGCGCCTGGGCGTGGGTGTGGGCGGTGTGGGCGGTGGGGGCGGTTGAGGCGGTCGTCTTTTGGGGTTGGCGCCTTTACGGCGACTCGATGAAGTGTCGTGCCTCATGACCTCGCGGCTCGGAGGGTCAGGGGTCAGAGGTCAGAGGTTTTATACAAGAAACGTCCCAGGAGTCCCTTTTTCTCTGCCAACTGTAAAAAGAAGAAAAAATATTGTCATTTGTTCAGGTAAAATACAGAAAAGCTGCTTAAAAAAAACAACCAAAACACAAAGAAAATGTGACTAAACCAAGTACTAGGCCGGGACTAACCAGGTACTGACCAGGACTAGACCAAGGTACTAGGTACTAGAACTAGACCAGGGACTAAACCTGGTACTAAACCAGGTACTAGACCGGGACCAACCACCACAAACCAGAATTTTCAAAGTACAAATCTTATTTACGTTGCTTCTCTGTTAAGAAGGACGGAAAAATACAGAAAAATACAGTTTTCTAACCCTTAAATAGATTTTAGAATAGAATATTTGGGCTTCAAAAAAAGTATAATTTATGATGAAATGTGTAAAATATCTGTAGATGAAGTAAAAAACTGCTGTAGATTTATGTAAAAATGTGTCCAAATAAAAACTTAAAATGTGGATTAAAATGCTTAGTGTCTATTAAGTGAGTCACCTCTTGTCAAATCAACAAATAATGTAAAACACAATTATAAACTGGACTCTGAGATCAGTCACATGTATCAGTGATTTTCATTTTTCATAATTTGTGATATTCTGAAGTTAATCTTAGTTTTCCCGTAAAAGTCGTAATATGTTCCACTTCACTTTTGCCTCCAGCCGCCTCCTGTCCTCCCGACTCTGTTCCAGTGGGTGATGGTTCTGGTGAGACCTGCCCTGGTCTTGTACCGATGACTCTCTTCACTGTGAAGACAAGAACAAAAGAGTCAGATGCCCTCCCATCCTCCTGAACCCCTGAGTGTCAAATGCCTGTTGTTGTGTAGCAGAAAAACAGATCTAAAACTGGACTAAACCAGGGTCTAAACCAGGTTTGAAACTGGACAAAACCAGGTCTAAAACTGGACTAAACCAGGAACCCAGGTCTAAACCAGGACTAAAACTGGACTAAACCAGAGTCTATCCCAGTGCCTAACCCAGGTCTAAAAGTGGACTAAAACTGAACTAAACCAGGGTCTAAATCAGGTCTAAAACTGGACTAAACCAGGGTCTAAAACTAAACTAAACCAGGGTCTAAAACTAAACTAAACCAGGGTCTAAAACTAAACTAAACCAGGGTCTAAAACTGAGTCTAAAACTAGACTAAACCAGGTCTAAAACTAGACTAAACCACGGTCCAAACCAAGACTAAAACTACAACTTAAAGCCGAGGCCCTGATTTTCAAACCATGTAATTCTGTAATTTTAAATGTTTTTGTTTACAATTATTTTATTCTATATAAAAGGCAATGATAAAGCTAAAACATAATTATGTAAATGTACAAGTCAAAATAAAATAGAAAAACAAGTAATAATAGAAAAACAACAGTAACAGGTTCGTGTTGTAAAAATTATAACAATTTAACAGATTTTTGATTAGAAATGTGAACAAATCGTGCGTCAAGCACCGAGGTTATATTGAAAGTTAGTTAGTTTGTTTCACTTTTTTAAATGCACAAAAGCCTTTTAGCAAACCTTCCCTTTTGAGTATCTTTATAAAACCCTCTTACCTTCTCCCGAAAGTAAAAAGTTTCCCGAAATCCTTAAATTTAAAGTTTAAATGTCCAAAAGTGTCGGAGCAGAAGAGGAAAACAGCCCGCAGATTCAAACAACGCGTCTACTCCGACTCGACCAATCAGCGGCGGCCCTGAAGAACACGTGACCGCAGAAGGGGCGTTTGCGATGCGTCACACTAAATGGGCGGGGTTAACGGTCTCATTCGAAAATAAACGTAAAGGAGTTTAAACGCGTGTTCCCCGTGTAGAGTTTAAACGTACCTTTATTAAAAATACGGGAGGGACGTTTATTTATTTTTATTAATTAATTAATTATTTTTTATTATTATTATCATTATTTTTATAATTACCTTATAAAAGTATATAGTTCACATGAATATAAAATAAATGCAAAAAAAAAAAAAAAAAAATAAAAAAAGTAAAAAAAGCCCATTGTCCATATGGAAAGATTTAGTCAAAAAATGTTTTAGTTTCATGTGAACACTTTTTATTTAAGTTTAGTGTCACCAAACAACGTCTCTGTAGATCGTTTAAAGATCTATTCCTTACTATCAATACAATATAAAATATAAAATACTATATTTTAGTCTCGTATTTTATATTTTCTTGGATTCTTTATGAATGTGTGCTGTTCCTCCACATGAACACTAGATGGCGACATCACTCCTTCACAAACCAAACACACGAACACGATGACATAATTTAAACACCAAAAACCACTGACCATCTAAACCAGGACTAAACCAGGTCTAAACCAGGACTAAACCAGGTCTAAACCAGGACTAAACCAGGTCTAAACCAGGTCTAAACCAGGACTAAACCAGGTCTAAACCAGGACCAAACCAGGACTAAACCAGGACTAAACCAGGTCTAAACCAGGACTAAACCAGGTCTAAACCAGGTCTAAACCAGGACTAAACCAGGACTAAACCAGGTCTAAACCAGGTCTAAACCAGGACTAAAACAAGACTAAACCAGGTCTAAAATCTAAACCAGGACTAAACAGGTCTTAAACCAGGTCTAAACCAGGTCTAAACCAGGTCTAAACCTAGGATCTAAACCAGGTCTAAAACCAGGAACTAAACCAGGTCTAAACCAGGACTAAACCTAGGTCTAAAAACCAGGATCTAAAACCAGGTCTAAACCAGGCTTCTAAACCAGGACTAAACCAGTCTAAACCTAAAACAGGACTAAACCAGGTCTAAAACCAGGTCTAAACCAGGACTAAACAGGACTAAACAGTCTAAAACAGGACTAAACCAGTCTAAACCAAGTCTAATCTAGGACTAAAACAGTCTAAACCAGGACTAAACCAGGGTCAGGACTCAGGTCTAAAATCAGGACAGGTCTAACTCCAAACTAAAAAGGTCTAACAGGACTACTCCAGGTCTAATCCAGGACTACACCAGATCTAAACCAGATCTAAACCGGGTCTAATCCAGAGATAGATTCTATTAAATATCCAGTCCGTTTAATTTGTGGCTGAATCACATTTAAACTGGAGATGATTTTATTTCCGTTTGTTGTGGGTAAATGTTGACAGTGGCGTTAATGAAAACCTCTGTAAATCAGTGAACAAATGTAAATAGTTTTTATTCTTCCTGAGTGGAACGTGAACGAGCGAGGGAGCGAGTCGAGGAGCGAGGAGGGCTGTCGCAGACTCACTGGAGCACAAACACGCCGCCGGACGCTGTAATTAGTTTGTGAACGGCACGAAACACGAGCAGGATTCACACAAAGACAAAAAAAAAAAAAAAAAAAAAAAAAAAAAAAGAAAAAGAAAAAGACGAGCTGAACCGGAACCAGTGTGACGAACTTTAACAGGTTTATAAAATATTTAAAAGGTTCAGGGACATATTTTAATTTAAATTTCTGAAATTATATATTTATGATTTATTTATTATATTATTATTTATATTTATTATTTATATTATTTTATTTTATTTTTATTTTAATTTAAATTAGGATTAAACCAGGACTGAACTTGGACTGAACCAGGACTAAACCCGGACTGAACCAGGACTAAACCAGAACTAAACCAGGACAAAAACAGGACTGAACCAGGACTAATCCTAGGACTAAAACAGGTCTAAAACAGGACTGAACCGGGACTGAACCAAGACTGAACCAGGACTAAAACAGGACTAATCCCAGGACTAAAACAGGACTAAACCATGGACTAAACCAGGAACAGGACTAAACAGGAGGACTAAAAACTGGGACTAAACAGGACTAAAACTGGACTAAACCGACTAAACCAGGACAAGGACTAAACTAGGACTAAAAACTAAACTGGGACTGATCCAGAACTAAAACAGGACTAAACCTCGACGAAACCAGGACTAAACCAGGACTAAATCAGAACTGAACCAGGACTAAACCAGGACTAAACCAGGACTTAACCAGGACTAAACCAGGACTAAACCAAGACTAAACCAAGACTAAAACAGGACTAAACCAGGACTAAATTAGGACTAAAACAAAAAACAGGACTAAAAGAACAGGACTTAAAAACAACAGGACTAAACCAGGACTAAACCAGAACTAGAACAGGACTAAACCAGAACTTAAACAAAACTAAACCAGGACTGAACCAGGACTAAACCAGATCTAAACCAAGACTAAACTAGGACTGAACTGGGACTGATCCAGAACTAAAACAGGACTAAACCTCGACGAAACCAGGACTAAATCAGAACTGAATCAGGACTAAACCAGGACTAAACCAAGACTAAACCAGGTCTAAACCAGGTCTAAACCAGGACAAAAATAGGACTGAACCAGGACTAAAACAGAACAAGACTGAACTAGGACTAAAACAGATGAAGAAAACTGGGACTTTTTCTAATTTTTCTAGTTTTTTTCCCACTTGAAGTTTTCCTCTCATGTTTCCAGACGTTTTCGTGGTTGGTGACGTGTTTTTGTTTTTGAAAAAGGAGGGATGACAGGAGGAGTGTGACTCTGCTCGTGTGAGTCTGAGCGAAGGACGATCTGCACTCGTTTTGTCATTAGTAAAAAAAAAAAAAAAAAAAGAAAAAAAAGAAAAGAAAACAGCCCCCGAAGCCAAAGGACGAAGTAAAAATAGACTCATTAGAAATTTCTGTGTGGAAGTGTGAACCTCTCTCTCTCTCTCTCTCTCTCTCCTTCTCTCTCTCTCTTTCTTTCTTTCTTTCTCTGTCACTTGCTCTCATCACTCTCTCCCTCTTTTCTTCTCTCCTCATGTCTCTCTCTTCCATCTGTATCACTCTCTTTTTCCATCAATCATTCTCACCCTCTCTTTCTCTTGTTCTTTCTCTCTCTCTCTCATCTCTCTCCCTATCACTCTTTTCCTCCTCTCTTTCTTTCTTTCTTCATCACTCTCTCCGTCTTTCTCTCTCCATCACTCCCCATCTTTTTCTCTCTCTCATTCTCTCTCTCTCTCTCTTTCTTTCTCTCTCTCTAATACTGACTCTTTTTCTATCTGTCACTCTCATCTCTCTCTCTCTGTTTCCCTCTCTCATCATCACTCTTTTCCTCCTCTCTATCACTCTCTCCCTCGCTTTCTCTGTCTTCGTCGCTCCCCCATCTCTCTCTCTCTCTCTCTCTCTCTCTCTCTCTCTCTCTCTTCTCTCTGTCACTTGCTCTCCATCACTCTCTCCCTCTTTTCTTCTCTCCACATGTCTCACTCTTTTCCTCCTCTCTTTCCCTCTCCATCACTCGCTCCTTTTTCTCTCTTCATCACTCCTTCTCACGCCTCTCTTTCTTTCTTTCTTCTTCTTTCTCTCTCTCTCTTCCATCTGTATCACTCTCGTTTCCCTCCCTCTTTCTCTCTCTCTCCTTCTCTCTCTCTCTTTCTTTCTCTCTCTTTCTCTCTCTCTCTTTCTTTCTCTTTCTTTTCTCTGTCACTGCCTCTCATCACTCTCTCCCTCTTTCTTCTCTCCTCATGTCTCTCTTCCATCTGTATCACTTCTCTTTTTCCATCATCATTCTCACCCTCTCTTTCTCTTGTTCTCTCTCTCTCTCTCATCTCTCTCCCTCACTCTTTTCCTCCTTCTTTTTTCTTCATCACTCTCTCCGTCTTTCTCTCTCCATCACTCCCCATCTTTTTCTCTCTCTCTCTCTCTCTTTCTTTCTTTCTTTCTTTCTTTCTCTCTCTCTAATACTGACTCTTTTTCTATCTGTCACTCTCATCTCTCTCTCTCTGTTTCCCTCTCTCCCCATCATTCTTTTCCTCCTCTCTATCACTCTCTCCCTCGCTTTCTCTGTCTTCGTCGCTCCCCCATCCTCTCTCTCTCTCTCTCTCTCTCTGTCACTTTCATCTCTCTCTCCATCACTCCTTTCCCCCTCCTCTCTTTCTCTCTATCCATTACTCCTCCATCTCTCTCTCCATGTCAGTCTCTTTCTTTCTTTCCTTCTCTCTTTCTCTCTCTCTCCAATACTCTGTTCCTTTTTTTCTCTCTCTTCATCACTCCGTATCTCTCTCCCTTTCCCTCTCTCCCCATCACTCTCTCTAATTCTCTCTCTCTCCTTGTATTTCTCTCCTCCATCTGTATCAGTCTTTCTTTCCCATCGCTCTCACCCTCTTTCTCTCCCTTCTTTGTCTCTCTCCTCTCTCTCCCTCTCTTTCTTTCTCTTTCCAATACTCACTCTTTCTCACCTCTGTCATTCTCATCGTTCTCTCCATCCCTCCCCCCATACTCTCTCTCTCTCTCTCACTCTCTCATCACTCTTTTCCTCCTCTCTTTCCTTCTCCCTCTCTCTCTTTCTTTCGTTCCTCTCTCCATCGCTCTTTTTTCACTCTTTCCCTCCCTTCTTCTCCAACACTCATCCTCTCTCTCTCTCTGTCACTCTCTCCCTCTCTCTCCTTCTCGTTCTCTCTTCCATCTGTATCAATCTTTTTTTCTCCATCACTCCCTCTCTCTTTCTCTCCCTTCTCTCTCTCGCTCTCATCTCTCTCTCATCACTCTTTTCCTCCTCTTCCATCGCTCTCTCCCTCTTTCTCTCTTCATCACTCCCCATCACAATCTCTCTCTTTTTCTCTCTAATCCTCCCTCTCTCTCTCTCTCTCTCCTTCTCGTTCTCGCTTCCATCCGCATCACTCTTTCTTTCTCTGTCACTCTCACCCTCTCTTTCCCTCCCTTCTCTCTTTCCCTTTCTCTCTCTCTTTCCATCACTCAATCTCTCCCTTCAGTCTCTTCCTCGCTCTCGTCGCTCTCTCCATCATTCCTTTCCCCTCTTCCCTTTCCCTCCCTCTCTCCATCTCTCTCTCTCTCTCTTTCATTCTCCTTCACTCTCACCCTCTCTCTCTCTCTCTCTCTCTCTCTCTCCAATACTGACTCTTTTTCTGTCTCTCTCTCTGTCATTTTCGCTCTCATCACTCTCTCCGTCACTCTTTTCCTCCTCTCTTTCCCTGTCCATCATTCTCCCCCTCTTTCTCTCTCTTCATCACTCCCCATCTCTCTCTCTCTGTTTCCCTCTCTCCCATCTCTCTCTCTTTCTCTTTTTCTCTCTCCATCACTGTTTTCCTCCTCTCCTCCTGCTCCATCCATCTCTCCATCACAAAAAACAGAATAAACACGCATGCTTCTCTCTCTCTCTTCTCTCTCTCTCCTTCTCTCGCTCCGTCCATCTCTCCATCACATCACATCTCTCTCTCTCTCTCTCTCTCTCTTCTCTCGCTCCGTCCATCTCTCGGTGACAGAGGAGCGACAGAATAAGCGCGTGTGGCTACAGACGAGTGGTTTTGTCGTTTTTTAAAGAGCTGCTGTCGTCGTGTTTTTCTCTGATGTAAATCAGATCTGATCCTTTCACAATAAAAGCCTGAACCTGACAAACACAAACCAGGACCACAGATGACCAGACCAGATGAGGACCACCAGGACCAGACCAGACCAGACCAGGACTAAGACCAGACTGAAACCAGACCAGAGACCAGACCAGGACCAGGACCAGGACTGATGACCAGACCAGACCAGGACCAGGACCAGACTGACCAGAGACCAGACTGAGACCAAACCAGACCAGGACCAGACCAGACCAGACCAGAAGACCAGACCAGACCAGGACCTGAGACCCAGACCAGAACCAGACCAGGACCAACCAGACCAGCACCAGACGACCAGACCAGACCAGGAGACCAGACCAGAAGACAGAGACCAGAACCAGACCAGGGACCCAGACCAAGACTGAGACCAGACCAGGACCAGACCAGAGAGACCAGACCAGACCAGACCAGAACTGAGACCTGAGACCAGGACCAACCAGACCAGGACCAGACCTGAGACCAGACCAGACCAGACCAGACCAGGACTGAGACAGACCAGACCAGACCAGACCAGAGACCAGACCAGACCAGACCAGGACCAGACCAGAGACCAGACCAGACCAGACCAGACCAGACCAGACCAGACCAGACCAGAGACCAGACAGACCAGACCAGACAGAGACCAGACCAGACCAAGGACCAGACCAGACCAGACCAGACCAGACCAGACCAGAGACCAGACCAGACCAGGAGACCAGGACTGAGACCAGACCAGACCACAGAAACAGACCAGAGACCAGACCAGGACTAAGACCAGAGACCAGACCAGAGACCAGACCAGGACTAAGACCAGACTGAAACCAGACCAGAGACCAGACCAAGACCAGACCAGACCAGACCAGACCAGACCAGGACAGACTAGACCAGACCAGAACCAGACCAGGACCAGACCAGAACCAGACCAGAGACCAGACCAGGACTAAGACCAGACCAGACCAGAGACCAGACCAGGACAGACCAGACCAGACAGACCAGACACCAGACCAGACCCAGGACCAGAACCAGACCAGGACCTAGACCAGACCAGACCAGACCAGGCCAGACCAGACCAGACCAGAACCAGACCAGGACTGAGACCAGACCAGAACCAGACCAGAACCAGACCAGACCAGACCAGACCAGAGACCAGACCAGGACTGAGACCAGACCAGAACCAGACCAGAGACCAGACCAGGACCAGACCAGGACTGAGACCAGACCAGACCAGAACCAGACCAGGACTGAGACCAGACCAGACCCAGGACCAGACCAGGACTGAGACCAGACCAGGAACAGACCAGAACCAGACCAGGACTGAGACCAGACCAGAACCAAACCAGGACTGAGACCAGAACTTAGACCAGGACCAGACCAGGACTGAGTCTGGAACCAGACCAGGACCAGACTGTGACTGAGGCCGGGACTGAGACAGGGACTAGGACCGGGTCCAGACCAGGTTCCTCAGACCTGGTTCAGTCCAGTATCACAGTTTAAGTTTAAGGTGGCTGTGTGTTTAGCACTCGTGCCTCACAGCAAGAAGGTTCTGGGTTTGATCCCCGGGTCGTCCAGGTCTTTCTGTGTGGAGTTTGCATGTTTCTCCGTGTGTCTGGATGAGTTTCCTCTGGGGGCTTCGGTTTCCCCCCGTTACACCTGGACTCACTGATTCAGATTATTAGTTGTTTTGTTTTCTTTTGTAGTAAGTTGTAATTAGTCTTTGTTGGTGTAGTTTTTGTTTATGGTTTATTTTTGTTTGTGCAGAGCCTATAAATACGGCTGTTTGTCCGTGGCGCCTTGCCCCGCCCGGCCCCGCTCGCCTTGCTCGCTCCAGTCTCCGTGGGGTCGCCCTGAGGGTGGCCTCGCCCCTGTCAGGCAGGTGCAGGGTGGGCTCCATGTAGCCTGTTTTAGCCGTTAGCCTGTTTTGACCTGGTGGGAGCGTCTGTCCTGTTTTCACGTTTCTTTTGGGTTCAGGTTGGTTTGGGTTTTTTCTTGTCTTTAGTTCCAGGCGCTGGCACCGGCTTCTTCGGCCCTGTACGGGGTTGGCTGTTTGTCCACCTTTTGTTCTGTTTGCTCGCCATTATCTTTACTTTTCATTATTTTTTCTGGGCACGGGAGGGTTTTTAAATTTCTTTAAAAAGGTACAAAAAAAGTAAATCAATTAACCCTCTCCAGGCAGGCGTTGCAGATTTGCAACAACTAAATGCCAATTACCTACTTACTGCACATTTATATTTTATGAGCCTTTTTAACTCAGGAGCCTTGTTTCTCATCCACGCTGATAAACGTGGACGATGCAGACTGTGCATGTGGCTCCACGCAAACGACCTGCCAGAAGTGCAAAGTACTTTTGTTGTTTACAAAGGATAAACATTGTTTCTTGCAGCACCACATGAAACAAGTGATGTTGTTCTACCACTGTAAAGCTGTTACACTGTGCTTTATGTTTTCATTGTTATGAAAAGTGGTTTACACATAAAGTTTGCGTTCATATCATTTTCAGTCTTCAGTTTTAATTTACCAAACCGGACCAATGCTGCAAATCTGCAACATCCCAGACACACTGGATGTGAAGGTCTCTAAAAAAAAAAAGTCAGGGTTGTATATTACTGCTCCATATGATCATTTCCGCCAAATATCAGATTTTTCCTGTTACTAAAAATGTATTTGAGCCTGAGAGGGTTAAGAACCAACGATAAATAAAAGAAATTAAAGAGCCATATTTCGACTCCTGTGTCCTTTTTAAATACACACATTCCCATCAACACAAAACATGCTCCAGGTCTCAATAAAGGTGATAGTCAAGGTCAGATAAAAACAATCAATGAATCTGCTCAGGGACGACAGGTGGAAATCATCACTGATGCTACAACCTGATGTACAAAGCATCTCTCCTGTTAAGGTTAATGCAAAAACTGTGCACTGTCCCCGTCTCAAATAAATAAATAAAATAAAATAAAGTCACGTAAAAGGGAAACGGTCGTTATCTGTTTTTTCCATTTTTCATTTAAACACAAAATCAAAAACTGAAAAAACAAATCATTATCTGTTTTTTCATTTTGCTTTTGGAGACAAATAACGAAGAAAATGAAAACGAACGACACACAGTTTCCTCACCTCTGCACACTGGAGTCAAACGTCTGTACATATTCACATATATGTATAAACGTGTGCCTATTGTGGGATTTTAATTTAAAATTGTGGAAAAATAAAACAGAAAATTGAAAAAAATGTCAAATATATTGAGCTGTGGCAGTTACTTTGTGCAGCAGAATGAAAGCGAGGACAGACCAGACTCAGACAGACTCGAGATCCACAGGAGCCCGAGGGAGAAACAACAGAGGACACACCGGCCCATCAAAACCGGGACTGGACTGAGACTAAACCAGGCGCTGGGCTAAAAACATAAAAAAACATAAAAAACATAAAAAAACAAACAGCGGTGGTTCTTTCTTTTGAAACAGTTTGCAGAGGTCCAGAGTTATTCCTCGCTCACCTTTTGCATTCAGAACATTCTAAAGTTTC
>NW_026571404.1:4492771-4497771 GCF_026225935.1 Boleophthalmus pectinirostris | reverse complement strand
CTCTCTCTCTCTATCTATTGCTTTCTCTTTCGCTCTCTGTATCTGTTTTTCCTGCTTTTCCTCCTCTCTCCTCTCTGCCTCTTTCACTCTCTTCTCTTCTGTTGTTCTCTCTCTCTCTACCTATTGCTTTCTCTCTCTTTCCCTCTGCCCCTCTTACTTTCTCTCTCTCTCTCTTTTTCTCTACACTTGTTTATCTCTGTCTTTCTGTATCTTTCTCTCATTCATCTTCTTGATTCCTGCCATCATTCAAATCTGTCGCTCCTTCTCTCTTTCTCTCTGTCTTTCCTGTTTTTCTCTCCCTCTCTCTCTCTCCCCTCTCTCTCTCTATTTATCCGTCTTTCAGTCTCTCTGCCCCTTTTCACCTTCTCCTTTTTTCTTTCTCTCTTTCTCTCATTCATCTTAATTCCTGTCATCATTCAAATCTGTCTTTTCTCTCTCTCTCCTCCCCCTTTCCCTGGCTCTATTTTCTCTCTCCCCTTCTCTCTCTCTTCTTGATCACTCTCTCTCCTTCTCCTTTTTCACCTTTTCCCATTTCTCTCTCTCTCTCTCCTTCTTTCTCTCTTCTTGCTCCCTCTCTCTCTCTCTCCTTGGCTTTCTTTCTCTCTCTCTCTCTCTCTCCTTCTCCACCTTTTAACATTTCTCTCTCCCTTCCTCTCTCTTTCCCTAGCTCTATCCATTTTCTCTCTCTCCTTCTTCTCTCTCTCCCTCTCTCTCTTTATCTCTCACCCTCCCATCTCTTTTTCCCTGGCTCTCTTTTCTCTCTCTCTCCTTCTCCTCTTTCACCCTCTCTCTTTCTCCCTCACCCCCCCTCCCTCTCCTCTTGCTCCTTCTCTTTATCTCTCCCTCACTCTTCCCTCGCTCTCTTTCTCTTGCTCTCTCTCTTCTCTCTCTCTGTCTCTCTCCCATCCCCCTCTCTCTCATTTCTCTCTCCCTCTTTCCTCTCACTCCCTCTCTCTCTCCCTGGCTCTCTTTTCTCTCTCTCGCTCTTCTCTCTTTTTCTCCCCCACCCCTCTCTCTTATTTCTCTTCCCTCTTTCCTCTCGTTCCCTCTCTCTTTCCCTGGCTCTCTTTTCTCTCTCTCTTCTTTTCTGTCTTTCTCTCCACCCTCCTCTCTCTTTTCTCTCTCTCTCCTTCTCCTCTTTCAGCCCCCCCCCCCCCGTCATTTATCTCTCTCTCCTCTCACTCCCTCTCTCTTTCCCTGCCTCTCTTTTCTCTCTATCTCCATCTTCTCTTTCACCCTCTCTCTCTTTCTCCCTCATCCCCCTTCTCTCATTTCTCTCTCCCTCTCTCTTTCCTCTTGCTCCCATTCTCTCTCTCTCCTTCTCTCTCCTCTCTCTCCCTCTTTCTTTCCCTGGCTCTTTTCTCTCTCTCTCTCTCTCTCTCTCTCTCCCCTTGACTTTCTTTTTCTCTCTCTCTCTCTCCTTCTCCACCTTTTAACATTTCTCTCTCCCTTCCTCTCTCTTTCCCTAGCTCTATCCATTTTCTCTTCTCTCTTCTTCTCTCTCTCTCTCTCTTTATCTCTCACCCCCATCTCTTTTCCTCTCTCTTTCTCTCTCTCTCTTCTCTCTCCTCTCTCTTTTTCTCCCTCACCCCCCTCCTCACTTCTCTCTCCCTCTTTCTCTCGTTCCCTCTCTCTTTCCCTGGCTCTCTTTCTCTCTTCTTCCTTTTTGTCTTTCTCTCCTACCTCTCTCTCTTTTCTCTCTCTTCTCTCTCTCTTTTTCTCCCCCACCCCTCTCTCTCATTTCTCTCTCCCTCTTTCCTCTCGTTCCCTCTCTCTTTCCCTGGCTCTCTTTTCTCTCTCTCTTCTCTTTTTGTCTTTCTCTCCTACCCTCCTCTCTCTTTTCTCTCTCTCTCCTTCTCCTCTTTTACCCCCCTCACTCATTTCTCCTCCTCCTCCTCCTCTCGCTTCCTGTCTCTCTCTCTCTCCCTCTCTGTTTCTCCCCCTCTCTTTTCCTGGCTCTGTCCTTTTTCTCTCTCTCTTTCTCCTCTTTCACCCTCTCTCTCTCTCCCCCCCTACCTCTCTCTATCTCTCCCTCTCTCTTTCCCTGGCTCTCTTTTCTCTCGCACTCTCTCTTCTCTTTCTGTCTTTCTCTCCCACCCTCCTCTCTCTTTTCTCTCTCTCTCCTTCTCCTCTTTCAGCCCCCCCCCCATCATTTCTCTCTCTCTCCTCTCACTCCCTCTCTTTCCCTGCCGCTCTTTTCTCTCTATCTCCATTCTTCTCTTTCACCCTCTCTCTCTTTCTCCCTCATCCCCCTTCTCTCATTTCTCTCTTCCTCTCTCTTTCCTCTTGCTCCCTCTTTCTTTCCCTGGCTCTTTTCTCTCTCTCTCTCTCTCTCTCTCTCTCTCTTGACTTTCTTTTCTCCCTCTCTCTCCTTGGCTTTCTTTTCTCTCTCTCTCTCCTTCTCCACCTTTTAACATTTCTCTCTCCCTTCCTCTCTCTTTCCTAGCTCTATCCATTTTCTCTCTCTCCTTCTTCTCTCTCTCTCTCTCTCTCTTCATTCTCTCTCCCTTTTCTTTCCTTCTCTTCTCTCTCTCTTTCTTCTCTCTTTCCCCCCTTCCCCCCCCCCTCTCTCTCTTTCACCCTCTCTCTCTTTCTCCCTCACCCCCCTCCCTCACTTCTCTCTCCCTCTCCTCTTGCTCCTTCTCTTTATCTCTCCCTCACTCTTTCCCTCGCTCTCTTTTCTCTTGCTCTCTCTCTTCTCTCTCTCTGTCTCTCTCCTATCCCCCTCTCTCATTTCTCTCTCCCTCTTTCCTCTCGCTCCCTCTTTCTTTCCCTGGCTCATTTCTCTCTCTCTCTCTCTCTCTCTCTCTCTCTCTCTCCTCCCTCTCTTCTCTCTCTCTCTCCCTGCTTATCTTTTCTCCCACTCTCTTTCTCTCTCTCCTCTCCTCTCTCTCTCGCTGTCTGTTCTCTGTATTTCTCTTCCTCTCCTCTCTCTCCCTCTCTCTCTTTATCTCTACCCCCCCCCCCATCTTCTTCTCTCTCTCCTCTCCTCTCTCCTCTTGCCTCGGCTCTCTTTTTTATCTCTCTCCTCCTCTTTCACCCGCTCTCCCTTTACCATCCACCCCCATCTCTCACTCTCTCTCCCTCTCCTCTCGCTTTCTCTCTCTCCCTCTCTCTTTCCCTGGCTTTCTTTTCTCTCCCTCTTCTGTTTCTCTCCCCCTCTCTTTTCCTGGCTCTCTCCTTTCTCTCTCTCTCTCCTTCTCCTCTTTCATCCTCTCTCTCGCTTTCTCCCACCCCCCCTCTCTCATTTCTCTCTCTCCCTCTCCTCTGTCTCTCCCTCTCTTTTTCCCTGACTCTCTTTTCTCTCTCTCTCTCTTTTTTCTCTTTCACCCTCTCTCTCTCTTTCTCTCCCATCCCCCCTCTCTCATTTCTCTCTCTCCTCTCGCTCTATCTTTTCTCCCACTCTCTTTCTCTTTCTCTCCTCTCACTCCTCTCCCTGGCTCTTTTTTCTCTCTCCTCTCCTCTCTCTCTCTCGCTGTCTGCTCTGTCTTTCTCTCCCTCTCCTCTCTCTCTCTCTCCTTCTCTCTCTCCGTCTGTCTCTCTCTCATTCATCTTCTTAATTCCCCTGTTCTCTGGTGATGTAGTGCTTTCTGTGTCTATATTTTACCCCGTTCTCTCTCTGTCCTTCTCCTTCTCTCTTATTCCCTCCTTTCTCCCTCTCTCTCTCTCTCTCTTGTAACTCCCCCCTCTCCCCCCTTTTTTACTTCTCTCACTTTCTTTATTCTCTCCATTTCCTGCTCTTCTGTTCTGTCCGTTCTCTCTCCTCTCTTCTGATTGACTCTCGACTCTGTTGGATTTTTTTTTTTTTTTAACCACAGACTGAAATCATAAATCTTCCTAAATATGGAGAGAGACGAGTTTAATACTGCACTGTGGAACATTCTGTCTCCGTAGTAACAACATTCCCTGGGCACTGCTCTGTCTGAAACTCTTTTACTCACGTCTGACTTTAAACTGAGCTTCATTTCAACACAATCTGAAAAGAAAGAGATGATTTAGATGAAAATACAACAGGTGCGATGGGTTAATGAGGTTAAAGGTTGTATGGAGGATTTTTTTTGTTTCAAATTGTCAGTGATAGATTATAGATGCAGTCGCCTTGTAATTATGATGACCAAAAAAAAGAGAATAAAAATTCATCAACTCTGGACGTGGTGGGGCTAAACATTTGCCAATAGATAACGACACTGCCTCGTTATCTGTGAGCTGACAGGCTGTCAATCAAACTCCCTACGTTTCTAGTGTAACTGACTTGCCTGTGCCGCCGTTACGTGGTTTACGTACGACTGTCACGCAGTCCACAGACGCAAGACGCACAGACGCTGTTTACTCCACCAACGCAAACAGTTCTTAGCGGCTTTTTTTGACCTATTTCTTCCTCGCAGTTCGCACAAAGTTTGTTGCGATGGCGACAAGAATCCAGGAGCAGTTCGCCGCAAAAGAAAGTCCGTTTTTGAGGTCGCTGAAAGAAGAAGACAAGGGGAAAAGCAGCGAAGCCAAACTAAGGTGATTCTTGAAGATTCATTCCAGCGATGGCGCGACTGAAGCAGACGAAGGGTCTAAAGACTGAAGCACTGGTCCACAAATTACTCCTGGACAGGAAACTTCTGCTTATTATGAAAACTTACTTTATTTCCAAGAGAGAGACAAACGTTTTTCAGGACACGAAAGCGATATCCTATGTCTGAAAACGTAATTTTCAAGGCAAAGAAAGAGTCCGCTTGCTGCTGCGTGTTGTAGTTAGTTCATTCGCACTGAATCTCCGCGCAACTCTCTCTGCACCCCTTTCCTGCTCCTCTCCCGCTGCCCGATCCACTCTTCCCCCCGCTCCTCACTTCTCCGTCTTGCCTAACCAACACTGTAGTTAGTTGTTTACAAGTCATGTGCAGCACCGGCTGTAAACAAACCTGTTTGTGGCGTAAAGAGGAGGAGGGAGGAGGTGTTTCTACGTAGGAGCTGTAGGGAGGGGGGGTGGTTTCACGCATGCGCAACATTTGAAA
>NW_026571404.1:4368003-4458003 GCF_026225935.1 Boleophthalmus pectinirostris | reverse complement strand
GTTCTCTGTATTTCTTTTCCTCTCCTCTCTCTCCCTCTCTCTCTTTATCTCTCACGCCCCCATCTCTCATTTCTCTCTCCCTCTCCTCTCTCTCCTCTTGCGCTCGGCTCTCTTTTTTCTCTCTCTCCTCCTCTTTCACCCGCTCTCCCTTTACCACCCACCCCCATCACTCACTTCTCTCTCCCTCTCCTCTCGCTTTCTCTCGCTCCCTCTCTCTTTCCCTGGCTCTCTTTTCTCTCCCTCTTTCTGTTTCTCCCCCTCTCTTTTCCTGGCTCTCTCCTTTCTCTCTCTCTCTCCTTCTCCTCTTTCACCCTCTCTCTCTTTCTCCCACCCCCCTCTCTCATTTCTCTCTCTCCCTCTCCTCTGTCTCTCTCCTCTCTCTTTCCCTGACTCTCTTTTCTCTCTCTCTCTCTTTTTTCTCTCTTTCACCTCTCTCTCTCTCTTTCTCTCCCATCCCCCTCTCTCATTTCTCTCTCTCCTCTCGCTCTATCTTTTCTCCCACTCTCTTTCTCTTTCTCTCCTCTCACTCCTCTCCCTGGCTCTTTTTTCTCTCTCCTCTCCTCTCTCTCTCTCTCGCTGTCTGCTCTGTCTTTCTCTCCCTCTCCTCTCTCTCTCTCTCCTTCTCTCTCTCCGTCTGTCTCTCTCTCATTCATCTTCTTTAATTCCCCTGTTCTCTGGTGATGTAGTGCTTTCTGTGTCTATATTTTACCCGTTCTCTCTCTGTCCTTCTCCTTCTCTCTTATTCCCTCCTTTCTCCCCCCCCCCTCTCTCTCTCTTCTACCTCCCCCCTCTCCCCCCTTTTTTACTTCTCTCACTTTCTTTTTCTCTCCATTTCCTGCTCTTCTGTTCTGTCCGTTCTCTCTCCTCTCTTCTGATTGACTCTCGACTCTGTTGGATTTTTTTTTTTTTTAACCACAGACTGAAATCATAAATCTTCCTAAATATGGAGAGAGACGAGTTTAATACTGCACTGTGGAACACATTCTGTCTCCGTAGTAACAACATTCCCTGGGCACTGCTCTGTCTGAAACTCTTTTACTCCACGTCAGACTTTAAACTGAGCTTCATTTCAACACAATCTGAAAAGAAAGAGATGATTTAGATGAAACTACAACAGGTGCGATGGGTTAATGAGGTTAAAGGTTGTATGGAGGATTTTTTTTTTGTTTCAAATTGTCAGTGATAGATTATAGATGCAGTCGCCTTGTAATTATGATGACCAAAAAAAAAGAGAATAAAAATTCATCAACTCTGGACGTGGTGGGGCTAAACATTTGCCAATAGATAACGACACTGCCTCGTTATCTGTGAGCTGACAGGCTGTCAATCAAACTCCCTACGTTTCTAGTGTAACTGACTTGCCTGCGCCGCCGGTACGTGGTTTACGTACGACTGTCACACGCAGTCCACAGACGCAAGACGCACAGACGCTGTTTACTCCACCAACGCAACAGTTCTTAGCGGCTTTTTTTGACCTATATCTTCCTCGCAGTTCGCACAAAGTTTGTTGCAATGGCGACAAGAATCCAGGAGCAGTTCGCCGCAAAAGAAAGTCCGTTTTTGAGGTCGCTGAAAGAAGAAGACAAGGGGAAAAGCAGCGAAGCCAAACTAAGGTGATTCTTGAAGATTCATTCCAGCGATGGCGCAACTGAAGCAGACGAAGGGTCTAAAGACTGAAAGCACTGGTCCACAAATTACTCCTGGACAGGAAACTTCTGCTTATTATGAAAACTTACTTTATTTCCAAGAGAGAGAGACAAACGTTTTTCAGGACACGAAAGCGATATCCTATGTCTGAAAACGTAATTTTCAAGGCAAAGAAAGAGTCCGCTTGCTGCTGCGTGTTGTAGTTAGTTCATTCGCACTGAATCTCCGCGCAACTCTTCTCTGCACCCCTTTCCTGCTCCTCTCCCTGCTGCCCGATCCACTCTTCCCCCCGCTCCTCACTTCTCCGTCTTGCCTAACCAACACTGTAGTTAGTTGTTTACAAGTCATGTGCAGCACCGGCTGTAAACAAACCTGTTTGTGGCGTAAAGAGGAGGAGGGAGGAGGTGTTTCTACGTAGGAGCTGTAGGGGAGGGGAGGTGGTTTCACGCATGCGCAACATTTGAAAAAGGACAAACAGTCGCTGGATTTCTCGTTCCTTGGAAAATCCTCTATACAACCTTTAATTCAATTCAATTCAACATTTATTAAGGACACGTAATATCTGGTTCATAGTATTAAATAAATAAATAGTAAGAATAAAAAGTGAAATTGTTATAATGTTTACAGAAGAAACTGCCAGTGTGTCCACAGCTCCGAGGTGAATCTGACCGAGCTCCTCACAGGAAACACTACAGCGCGAATGATTCAACTGCTCAGATTTATGGCTCTACACATAAATGAATAAATACACTAATTAAAATAAGTCTAATTACAAAAGATACCGATGTTCCTGTTAAAGGTTGTATGGAGGATTTTTTTTTTGTTTCAAATTGTCATTGAAAGTTTAAAATACCATTACAGAGCAGCCTTGTAATCATGATGACCAAAAAAAAGAATGAAAATCAATCAACTGTGGACGTAGTGAGGCCGGATAAGCATCAGCCAATAGAAAACGAGGCTACCTCATTTTCTATTGGCTGTTAGGTCGTCAATCAAACTCCCTACGTTTATGCAGCGGTTCTTAGAGGCTTTTTCAAACTGTCGCTTCCTCGCAATTCGCGGAGTTTGCTGCGACGGAGGACGAGAATCCACGACCAGTTCGCCGCAAAAGAAAGTCAGTTTTTGAGGTCGATGAAAGAAGAAGAGAAGGGGAAAAGGAGCGAAGCCAAACTGACGTGATTCTTGGAGATTCCTTCCAGCGATGGCGTGAATGAAGCAGACGAAGAGTCGGTCACTAAATTATTTCAAGACAGGTCACTTCAACAGTGATTCTGAACGCGCATCGGCTGTAAACAAGCATGATTTTTAGAGTAAAGAGGCAGGAGGAGATGTTTCTACTGAGGCTGTGGAGGAGGAAGGTGGAGTCACACATGCACAACATTTGAAAAAGGACTGTCGCTGTTTTTCACTTCCCTTAAAAAATCCTCTATACAACCTTTAACACAAGGGTTTGACCTCATCCCAAATTATCATCATGAACTCATGAAACAGCAGCATGGAGCCTAGAACTTCACACAGCCACTCACACTCAGAAGCTCTGAGTTCAGCCGACAGCGGTAAAGACTCTGGATCACTCACGTAGCGCAGACCCTCAGGACGGGTTCTTGGTCTTGTGGGTTGGTCAGATGGTCTGGAGGCTCCGTCCTCCATGTGCTGGTTCCAGACGGGGCTGATTAAGACCAGTGCACAGTGGACTTGAGTTCCGGGTCGTCCTCTGCGCGCTGGTTCCGTGCGGGAAAAGCGAAAGTGCACAGTGGACTGTGGGCTGGTTTAGACCTGGTTTAGACCTAGTTTAGATCTAGTTTAGATCTTGTTTAAACCTAGTTTAGATCTAGTTTAGACCTGGTTTTAGTCCTGGTTCTGTCTTGGTTTAGTCTTGGTTTAGTCCTGGTTTAGACCTGGTTTAGACCTGGTTTTAGTCTTGGTTTAGACCTGGTTTAGATCGAGTTTAGACCTGGTTTTTAGACCTGGTTTTTAGACCTGGTTTAAGTCTTGGTTTAGTCTTGGTTTAGACCTAGTTTAGACGTGGTTTAAGACCTGGTTTAGCCCAAAATGTGAAAACGGGAAAATACCTCCATGTAATCCATTTATTTCAACAAAGTAACTGTAATCCAATTACCACTCACTGAAACAGTAACTGTAACTGAATACAGTTACTCATCATTTGTACTCTGATTACATAACTCCAGTACATGTAATCTGTTACTCCACTACACTGGTAATAAACAGAATAATAAACCAGAATGACTCAAACATGTGAATGAAACAAAACACAAGTCCAGGTCTGTTTTTAACCTCACAAGAGTCAATTTTGTTTTTATATCGGACCTTTAAATCTCCATTATAAATCATTGTGTTTTCCCTTTGTTCCTCCTCTCCAATTATTCTGTTTTTGGAGACGTTTGATTGGGTGTTTTTTGGAGGACGGGCCTGTTTTGGCAGCGGAGCATCATTAGTATCGTCTCGGTGTTAGTGAGGTCCGGGTTACATGAGTCTGGTGTCTGCTCGCTCCAGACGTCTTTAATTATTCACTCTTCTGATCGTGAGGCTCGTGGGGCTGGTGATGTGACGGGTTCATCTCAGACACTGTAGTGCTTTGGGTTGGACTGAGTCTGTAGAGGCTCCATCAAAGCGGGACTGACTTTTGACAAATTTACAACTCAAATGTGAAAGTTTTTTGTTGTACTATGCAGTGACTGGGAGTAACAGATTACATGTACTGGAGTTATGTAATCAGAGTACAAATTATGAGTAAGTGTATTCAGTTACAGTTACTGTTTCAGTGAGTGGTAATTGGATTACAGTTACTTTGTTGAAATAAATGGATTACACAGCGGTACTTTCCTGTTTTCCCATTATGTTTATTTTTATTTTTATTTATTTATTTTTTGGTAATTCCATTCATTGCTGCAAACTGAACCAGGTCTAAAACCAGGTCTAAAACCAGGTCTAAAACAGGACTAAGACCAGGTCTAAACCAGGACTAAACCAGTCTAAAACCAGGTCTAAAACCAGACTAAGACCAGGTCTAAACCAGGACTAAACCAGGTCTAAACCAGGACTAAACCAGGTCTAAACCAGGTCTAAACTAGATTTAAACCAGGACTAAAACCAGGTCTAAACTAGATCTAAACCAGGACTAAAATTAGGTCTAAACCAGGACTAAATCCAGGACTAAACTGGAACTAAAACCAAGTCTAAACCAGGAAAAAAACAGGTCTAAAACCAGGTCTAAACCAGGACTAAACCAGGTCTAAAACCAGGTCTAAACCAGGACTAAACCAGGACTAAAACCAGCCATCTTCAGAACTGTTTAAATTTAACAGTTCTGAAGATGCAGCAGCCGAAACATGTCAACAAGGTAAATACACTTTACTGCATTGTCTTTAAAAAGAACCTAAGAAGTTTAATATGTCTTTTCTTCTTTTGCCTACTCCTTGCTGGTTGAAACCTGGCTACGCCCGCGGTAGGGGGCGGGGATTGTGCGTACATCTACCGCAGGCCACACTGACATTATTCTTGGGAATTAAGTGGAGGGCCGCAAAAAATCCTTCCGAGGGCCTCAGTTGGCCCCCGGGCCGCGAGTCTGAGACCCCTGATTTAGACAGTCAAAGGAAGGACCTTTTTGTTCCTTCCTGTGGATCAATCCTGCCCATCACCTTCACCTTTCACTATTTTTCAATTCCGTTGGGAAGAGAAACAGTTTGAACGGAGGTTTGAGTCACACACATCTGATTCACTTTTGCATTTATGAAGTTCGCAAACAAACTTCTCGAGTCGTTTTCCGCTGTTAGGATCCAACAACCACAACAATTAACGATGTCCAAATCTGGGTATGAATAATTTTGGGCTTGACTGTATATTCCAAAAAAAACAGAACTCAAAAAACAAAGAAATGTTCAGGTAATGGGAATGAAACAAAACACAAGTCCGGGTCTGTTTGTGACGAGGAAACAACTTTATAACAGATCAGAAAATAGAATAATGGGCCCTTTAAAGGTGCATTTTGTAATTTTCTGGCACAGGGTTTGCTGATCTGATTGTTTACACTTTACTTACTTACGTACACGGGCCCTTTAATGCACGAGTCGTAATGGATTGGACTTGAGTGCAGAGAAAAGGACTTTTGCTGCAGCTCTCATAAAAAGGAAAGAAACCATTTGCAATATATAAAGTTTTAAGACGGTTTAATATTATGCAAATTGACTGAAATTCGTCCATTATGGTTTTAAAGTTTCTAAATGTAATTACACCTCACTCCTTTACTCTTAAATCGCCTTAATGTTTTGTTTCTCTTCTTCAAACTTCGGAGACATTTCCCGAACAATTTCCCCCGACGATGAGACTGAAAACTCAAACAGACACAATCGTTTCTTTAATTACAGACTGCAGTCAATTGTGAAATGTCACTTTTCCAAACACATCGTTTAGAGCGTTTATTTTCAACTTTACAAATGAAATGTTTTGTATTTCTGAGCGTATATGTCAATCCTTTGTTAATGTGACCTTTATAACATATAGTTTAAAAAGAAGGTGTTACAATAAATTGAGTTTTTGGAGTTTTCTGTGTTATTATATTGTTCCCTCGTTAAAACTGTCTGAAGAGGTTGTAGATGCCATCCATGCATGTTTGAGTAATCTAGCAATCTCCCTATAGCTTCTTTACTAGTGATGGGACTTTTGGCTTTTTTATGGGATCCAAATCTTCTGGGTTCATTCATGTCAAAGAGCTGGTCAATAGACTCATGCACCACAGTGAAATCCACATACAGCCTAAACTGAATAGGCCCAATTCAATTGATTCAACTTATAAAATGAACTGCATTTAGCCTAGTGTGAGAAATGCTACAGTCGGACTAGATCCAAACTAAAATCCTGACCCAGCGGGAGGAGCTCTGGTTCAGGCTGGGCTCAGAGGAGCTGGAGTGGGGCCTGACAAGTGCTTTCCCCGGGAGAAGAACATGTGCACGGAGGGCGGACCCCTCAGAATAACATATAACCAACCAAACTGGATTCACGCTTCTGTCCGGATGCTGCACCACTTTGGAACCAGCGGCAGCTCTTCAGCACAGAGGACAGGAGCAGCCCGCCCAGACCTGTAGTCCAGAGCTCATTCTCGCTTTTCCCGCTCGGAACCAGCTAGAAAAGCAGTCAGAGAGCGCAGACTCCGCCAAGGACTACAGTCCCCCTCATATTAATTGTGTTTTCCATAAATATTTGTCTCGTATCTTTCAATTTGGAATATGAAAGAGGATCCCATTGTCCATCCCTGAGTCAAATTTCATGGGGTTTGGTCAATAATTAACCCAGATATTGAGAAACAAAATTTTTGGCCCCATTTACCACAATGTTAACTAAAATTTCAAAGTGATCCAGAATCCAGGATTTCTTCCGGATCAGCCCCAAAATGAAATCAGTTCTTCCTTTTCACATTTCCAACAAATCCTGAAAATTTCATCAAAATCGGTCCATAACTTTTTGAGTTATGTTGCTAACAACAAACAAACAAACAGACAAACAAACAAACAAACAAACAGACAAACTCTGGCAAAAACTTAACCTCCTTGGCGGAGGTAATAAATAAATGTTCACTTTTTTATTTGGAACACAGCAGCTCCAGTTATGTCTGTTTACATTTTCAGTCTATGACCAGGACTAAACCAGGATCAGTGTGAAGTCAAACGTGTAAAGTAACGACACTCGACGGACAAACCACGAGCTCCATTCCGCCTCATTCCCGCTCGAGAACACGGTTAAAGCAGCGATGAGACGATTCACCTGAGAGAGGAAGCGTCATCAAAATGTGACTGTGAGTTCAGATCGTGGTCAGGGTCTGGTCCTGTCCTGTTTACACGACTATAAACAGATTCATTTGAATAAGCTCCAAATCACATTAGGGCTGTTAGTGTTTACAGCTTCACTGAGGAGGAGGACGACACGGGCTACATGTTTTTCTCCTGTTTATTTAGGTACAAACTGAAGCTTTAAAGGTGCAAAAAAACAGGAAAAACAGAACCAATCCAGTCCAGTTTATTTATGTAGCACGTTTGATAAACATGACAGTTTCCAAAGTGCTGCACACACAAATCAATACAATAAAAAACAGTGAATCATAAATAAAAATAATAAATGCAAGATGAACCAAAGAGTGACGTTTACTCGAGAAACATGTACACTGTAGTAGAAAAATATAAACTGAGAGAAAAATCCTTTTTACTGAAATGGTTTAAGTATGATCAAACATTTGTACTCTTTTGAAAAATGGAAATCTAATGAGTTTTCAACAAATAAAGGAGAAATTTGGAAGATAAAGATTTTTTTAATATTTGCAAGTGATAAATTACGATACAAATCAAAGTCGACCTGATGTATGTGAGGACAGACTCGGTGTAATTGGGTTAGTGAAAGATTCAATGAACAAAAAAATATAAAAGCCATTTCAGTTTTCTACAAGTCTCTGGGGGAATGTAGAAAAAAAAAAAACTCTTTACTGAAAAGGAAATGGGAAACAGAGTTGTCAACAATCCGTGTATCAGTCGTTCATTCTTTTTTCTAAATAAACCCAAAATAAGAAAACGAAAAAACAACTATTTTCTTCATTATTTGTCTCCAAAACGAAAATAAATAAATAAATAAAAAAGATAATGATTTGTTTTTTTCCCTTTTCGATTTTGTGTTTAAATGAAGAATAGAAAAAACAGATAACGACCGTTTCCCTGACTTAAACTGCAATGCTGGTCAACAAGTCAGGCAAGTCAAGTCAAGTTAAGTCAAGTCCAAGTCTTGCCTTCAAGTCATTTCGAGTCAAAAGTACCAAATAGAGCTTAGATTTTTGTAATTTATGATTTACTAAATTAAACTAAATTGTACTTTTAAAAAATCATAGTATATTTATATATGAATATTTATAGAGTATGTAAGAGTTGTAGAAATTTAAATTTTTCCTTTTTAAATGTTTTGACAAGATCTTAGTGTGACTCATTCTGGTCAGAAGAGACAGAATTCAGATTTAAAAGTGCTTCTCAAGTCACAGGCCTCAAGTCCGAGTCAAGTCCCAAATCACTGACCTTCAAGTCCAAGTCGAGTCCCAAGTCTTAGTCCATTTTATCGAGTCAAGTCTCAAGTCCTAAAAATAGTGACTCAAGTCTGACTCAAGTCCAAGTCACGTGGTAACCAGGATATTGTGGCATGTAGACGCCAACATGCGCCGAATACAGTGACATAAAGTTGAGTGCACATGTATCCAAAAGACAAACAAACATGTCTGCGGTAAGTTCTCCTTCCTTCTCCTTTTTGACCTCTGAGAGCGACGTCATGAGGTCGACTCTAACGCTCGAAGGATCAAGGCGGAGGAAGGAGCAGTGAGGAGAAGGAGCTATCACTACCCAGGTCCTCCAAACCAGCGCCGGGAACAACAGACAAAACTACAACTCCCAGAAAACAGACAACAGCCAGGGAACCACCCTCCACTACAGCTCTGAATCTTATGAGAATACATGCATCCTGAATTTCATCATGTTTGTTTTCCCAGTGGGATGTGTCTATTGACAAAGTCGATCTTTTCAAGTCTTTTGAACCATATCACTTTTGTTTCTGGTTCTGATATTGTCATATTTTAGTTTTGGGATTCGGACATCGTTAATTCTGTGGTTGTTGGATCCTAACAGCGGAAAACGGCTCGAGAAATTTGTTTGTGAACTCCATAAATGCAAAAGTGAATCAGATGTGTGTGACTCAAACCTCTGTTCAAACTGTTTCTCTTCCCAACGGAATTGAAAAATAGTGAAAGGTGAAGGTGATGGGCAGGATTGATCCACAGGAAGAACCAAAAAGGAAAACTTTGACTGACTAAGAAATCATCCCGAGTTTGCAGAGAACATTTTGTATGTGGAGCGACAACAAAGCAAAATCCCGTTTGTTAATGGAGAGGAGCAGAAGACAAACAGACTGAGCTGCACTTTCTTGTTCTTGTGGTTTTACAGCAACATCACGTCTTGGTCTCTTTGCAGTGGAAGGTGTTTCTTGGTGAACAGTTGGAGCCTTTCGCTTTGGCGTTGACTTTTTAAAGTTCGTAACCGAGGTTGAGCGAGGGATCGAGATTTTGCTTTATTGTCGCTCCACATACAAAACGTTCTTTGCAAACTCAGGATGATTTTTTAGGCAGTCAAATGTTTCCTTTTTGGTTCTTCCTGTGGATCAATCCTGCCCATCACCTTCACCTTTCACTAAACAGTTTGAAAGGAGGTTTGCAGTCACACACATCTGATTCCCTTTTGCATCTATGGATTTCGCAAACTTCCAAAGCACATTTCTCGAGCCGTTTTCCGCTGTTAGGATCCAACAACCACACAATTACGATGTCCGAATCCCAAAACTAAAATATGACGATATCAGAACCAGAAACAAATGCGATATGGTTCAAAAAGACTTGAAAAGATCGACTTTGACAACAGACGCATCCCACTGGGAAAACAAACATGGAGGTTTGACGCTCACTTTTTCAGAGGGCCCGTCCCGGTATGGATTGCACGATGAACTGAAGTCTGAAATAAAATGACTTTACACGAGTGACATGATTATTAAATAAAGAGCTGCACTGCACACGTATGATCTCGGAAAAGTTTAACATGAACCTTCTCTAACACAATTTTGTTTTATGAAGCTTCGACAGAGACACGTGTACCTCCAGGGACACAGATAACAAGTTTATTTACCGTGAGCACTCTACACATACAAGTATTGTCCATTGTAGGGAGTATTATAGGCTACTGTTTATATATAGACAGAGCTACAGACAAAGAATGTCAACAAGCACTCTCTGAGCTCAGGTGTCCTTGGTTCAGCAGTGTAATAGAAATTTCCATCACCCATTTTTTCTTTCAGACACTCCGAATGTTGAAATGGAGCTCAACAGTTTTCAGACTCAGAAGATTCAGTGTGAAAATCCACAGAACCAAAACATTTGTCACGTTTACGAGAGCTTTAATTCATGTAAACGTGGCCGCTGTAAATCCAGGTTATCAGCTGGAAAAACAGTATAATAATATCTTAAAATATTGTCAACATCAAATCATTTCCATCTTTAAAACAGCCCCCACACGCTCCCTTCCTTAAAGTGGGAATTTTCTGCTATTATGATCAACTTTGGAGTTTTCTAGTTGTTCCATCTTCAGAAACCTTCCTGAAGCGTTTTAGATGTCATCCATGCATGTTTGAGTAATTTAGTGATCTTTCCTGGACCCTATTGAAGGCCTGTTTACATGAGAACGCTTACAGGTAAAATCAATCAACAAAATATTTTATCAGAAGTGCCTTTTTTTTTTTTTTAGACCAGAGGTGTTCACACTTTTTCATCATGTGAGCTACTTACAAAATGACCAAGTCATAATGATCGACCTAATACAAAGTCAAGCAAACTGCACTGAAACACTCTGTGGCCCTTTTTTGGACCCTGACCCACAGTTTGAGAACCCCTTCTTTAAGAGAACTTCCTCTGGCACTTTACACAAAACTGTGAAAAAAGTGAAGGAAGATTTTTAAACCTATTTTTTAAAGTTCCAAACTGGAGTTTCATTTCTTTTCTGGTTTTTGCAGTGATATTTACCAGCCTCTGCACGTTTACCAAACCAAACGCACATCGTGACAAACACAGATGCATTTGTCACTTTTGTTAGACAAACTTCAGCCAAATGTGGCAGTAGGTCTGTTCTGTAGATCCGCTCTATGCTGTAGACCTGCTTTGTGCCAACACTGGAACACAAATTTAGACTGGTTTTTGCTTCACGTTTGGTCTTGCTCTTCTAATCAGCCGCACTGTGGGAGGGGCTTGTGTTGGCTGTACGCAGGAAGGAGCGAGAGCGTGAAAAGGCGAGGGGCGGCGTGCTGACGTGAGGCAGATGGACAGGTAGGATGTTTAGGAAGTTGAACCTGCCCTGTGATGCACGCTGGTACACGAGGGCACACGCTGTCGCAGACGAGCCGTGCATAGGGAGCGTGTGTGTTTGTGATGCGCCGTAGAGTCTCCGCGGGTTTCAAATGAGCGCACAGGCTGCACTGAGACGCCCCACACGCTCCTGCACCCGCTACAAGTTTATTACCAACAGCAGCGGCCGGAATGAAATATGATCACACTTGTTGAGTGTCAGACCTCGAGTGAGAGACAAGACTGAGTCCAAACACGAGTCCGAGATGAGACACGGCGATCTACCCACACGACCTTGGCGATCGACTGGTAGATCGAGATCGACGTATTGAGCAGCCCTGGTTTAGACGTTGATGGAGTTTTTGGGGCTTAAAAATGCAAAAATCTGAAACCACCCTCCAGAGTGGAAAAGTTGAATACGCCTCACCGTAGCGTTTCCGTCTACACTGCCCAAGACGCAAAACTCTGGTCAGATCTGCTCAAGTCGCGTACGTGTTTACGTCACATACAAACAGTAAACAGAAACCTGACATGCAAACACAATCGAATTCCACACACTTCTGCGTCACCGTATGCACGCAGATTTCCTCCCGAAAACGCTCGTCTAAACATGGAATAAAAAGTGAAGACGCGGCGCCACTTTTGCGTCTTCTGTTCAGACCGTCATCGTATAAACGTAGCCTCAAAGCTGTAAAATTCTGTCCAATGCTCCGCCCACAAGTCTACGTCAGCCCCCATGCTCCCACACAACAAATTTCCAAAAATAAACAAAAATAAGATACAAAACAATACACTACAACTCCACAAACCTGATGCGATTTGCAGTAGTTTCATTATTTTTTTAGCTGACTGTAATGTGATAGTGCTCTGAAGGAGGAGTGACTTAGCAAGGAGAGCAAAGGGGAGAGGAGCATCCAAAACGAAACTTTAAATAATTACACATTTTCTGATTTTACGATGCAAATACAGCATTTTCAAAACACTAAAAAAAGAACACGATGATGTAAATATGTGATCTGGATATGTGAGTTGTGCGTTAGTATAATGCTCCCTACCCTTTAGTTCAGGATCAGTGTTCTTGTCTTTTTTTGCGGTTCCTTTTAAAAGTCCAAAAGTTGAGTCTTCATCTGACAAAATAAAGTGAAGTTGTCTGGTTTATATCACATTTTACAGACAGAGGAGAGACTTATAAAACGACTGGATCGATGCGTCTGCTGCTCTGTTCACGCACGACCCCCCCCCCCCCCCCCCCGAACTCTGCACCTGTCACTGCACCTGTCACTGCACCTGTCTCTGCTCCTGTCTCTCTGTCCTGTCACTGTCCTGTCACTGCTCCTGTCTCTGCTCCTGTCACTGCTCCTGTCTCTGCTCCTGTCTCTGCTCCTGTCACTGCTCCTGTCTCTGCACCTGTCTCTGCTCCTGTCACTGCTCCTGTCTCTGCTCCTGTCTGCTCTGCACCTGTCTCTGCTCCTGTCACTGCACCTTTCACTACCCATGTCTCTGCTCTCATCTCTGCACCTGTCTGCTCCTGTCACTGCTCCTGTCCCTGGTCCTGTCGCTGCACCTGTCACTGGTCCTGTCTCTGCTCCTGTCACTGCTCCTGTCTCTGCTCCTGTCACTGCTCCTGTCTCTGCACCTGTCTCTGCTCCTGTCACTGGTCCTGTCTCTGCTCCTGTCACTGCTCCTGTCTCTGCTCCTGTCTCTGCTCCTGTCTCTGCACCTGTCTCTGCTCCTGTCTCTACTCCTGTCTCTGCTCCTGTCACTGCACCTTTCACTACCCATGTCTCTGCTCTCATCTCTGCACCTGTCTGCTCCTGTCACTGCTCCTGTCCTGGTCCTGTGCTCCTGTCACCTGTCTCTGCTGCTCTGCTCCTGTCACTGCTCCTGTCCCTGTCTCCTGTCTCTGCTCCTGTCACTGGTCCTGTCTCTGCTCCTGTCACTGCACCTGTCTCTGCTCCTGTCTCTGCACCTGTCACTGCTCCTGTCACTGCTCCTGTCTCTGCACCTGTCTTTGCTCCTGTCACTGCTCCTGTCACTGCTCCTGTCTCTGCACCTGTCTCTGCTCCTGTCTCTGCTCCTGTCTCTGCTCCTGTCACTGCACCTTTCACTACCCATGTCTCTGCTCTCATCTCTGCACCTGTCTGCTCCTGTCCCTGGTCCTGTCGCTGCACCTGTCTCTGCACCTGTCTTTGGTCCTGTCACTGCACCTGTCTCTGCACCTGTCTCTTTTTTTCTTTTTTTTATCATATCATTTTGTCAATTTTCTACATTTTAATAATGTTAAATGTTCCCTCAGTGAGTCTATCGTGAGGTTTATTACATCTTAAAAATATCTAAAGAACAGACATTCTGACTGACAATACATCATCTTGTCTCGTGCTCGTAGGTTCAAATCTCGTGTGTCGTCTTGTGGAAAATGTCTCACCTACAGTATAATGAAAATATTGTTATATAATTATTTTTTTCCTCCTTTCATGGTTTGAAAACACCACACACACATTGTGAATTTAAAGTGGCTACGGCAGCTTGGATGTTTCCTTACATTTATTCAGTTACCGGTGATTTTACAGCTCAAAAATACCTAGAAAAATAAACATTCTGACTGTTCACTGGCCAAGATGACTTATAGACAGAATTTATATCAGGTTATTTATTTTGTTTTCAGATTTATTATTTACTTACTAATTCTGAGAAAAAAAGGTGGATTTCCCTCTCTGGGTGGGTGGAGGAGTTCAAGTATCTCGGGGTCTTGTTCTCGAATGAGGGGAAGATGGAGTGTGAGATTGACAGGTGGACAGGTGCAGCGTCGGCAGTGATGCGGTCGCTGTATCGGACCGATGTGGTGAAGAGGAGCTGAGTTAAAAGGTTCAAGGTTCTTTACTTGTCATTCAAACATGCGAGAGAAACATATGACAAAACAAAATGTCCTCCCCGAGGCCCAGTGATCCAGAAAGAGATAAAAACAATAATAAAGAAGCAATATTAAAAAGTAAATACATCAAAACAACAACAACATTTAGCAGTTCCAGTGAACAAGTAGTAAAACGTGGCAAGACAGAGAGGCAGCCCGAGCAGGAAGTCAGTGTGCACTGTTCACAAGTCTGACAGCCTCAGGGAAGAAGCCGAACTTCAGTTGAGATGTTCTGGCTTTAATGCTCCTCAGTCTCCTCCCAGAGGACAGAGGAACAAGGGGTCCCCCATGATCCTGGAGCCCGTCTTCTACAACGCTCCTCATAAACGTCACTGATGGGTGTAAAGTCACATCCAGTGATCTTCTCTGCCGCTCTGACCACACGCTGTAGAGCTGTGGCTGTACCACACTGTGATGGACTGGGTCAACACACTTTCCACTCCACATCGATAAAAAGACATGAGAGCAGGAAGGCCTAGTCCAGCAGCCTTGAGTCTCCTCAAAAAATACAGACGCTGGTGGGCCTTCTTAACAATGCTCGCTGCATTAGTGGACCAAGTGAGTCTGTCGGTGATGTGCAGACCCAGGTTCTTCCAGCAGGACACCCTTTCAACTTCTGTGCCCATGATGTAGAGAGGCGACGGTGAACAGCTGTTCCTCCTAAAATCCACTGTCAACTCCTTTGTTTTTGAAAGGTTCAGACAGAGGTTGTTCTCTGTGCACCAGGTCTCCAGCAGCTGTACCTCCTGTCTGTATGCTGCTCGTTGTTTTCCGAGATTAAGGCAAAGCTCTCGATTTACCGTCAGTCTATGTTCCTACTCTCACCTATTGTCATGTAGCCAGGCTGGCTCCACCTAGTGCCTCTGCTCAGTTTCACTTTCAGAATCTCATGTCCAAACTATGGCCCGGGAGCCAAATGCGGCCCTCAGACAAATTTTCCTTGGCCCTCAGACTTCCAGGTGAATTGGCCCAAATGACCTTCCATCAATTAAAAATAAACTTTTTACTGCAAGTTTTTTCAAAATCTACCTTGATAAAGCTCATATTTCATATTTAGTGTTTGGTTTTAAATATCTTAGCATAAATAAAGGACCGATGGCTCATTTTAATGTGTTAAACCTGCACATATTTCAATTATTCACTGCACTGAGCATCAGTCTATGGCCCTCCGGTCAGTCTCTGCTTCGTCTGTGTTTAGAAATGTGGCCCTTGATGAAAAAAATTTGGACAACGCTGCACTAGACGATTTACAAAAACCCCGGAAGTGCGAGTTTGGACACCAGCCAATCAGAGCCACATATTCTGTGTTGTCAACGATTCCTGAGATGGAGGATTTTAAGCCGGAACAAAGAGAATGTTTGGTGAATTTTATCAAGGGGAAAGACGTTACTGTCCTTCTTCCCACAGGATTTTTGGAAAAGCTCAATATACCAGTTACGACCAAATAGCAGCGATTAGTTAAATAAAAAGTACCTGCCTACCGTCGAGTGAATGAATCCTAATGCTGCAAGGTCAGATGGTTTCTGTGAAGTGAAATCAGACTAATTCTCTAATAATGATCTCTTTATAATGACTGAAAGGACAAGATCATGAATACAAGTGGTCGAAATGAGTTTCCTCTGCAGGGTGTCTGGGCGCTCCCTTAGAGATAGGGTGAAAAGCTCAGTCACACAGGAGGAGCTCGGAGTTGAGCCGCTGCTCCTCCACGTCGAGGTGGCTCGGTCGTCTGTTCTGATGCCTCCTGGCGTTTTCCTCAGGAGGTGTTCCAGGCATGTCGCACCGGGATGAGGCCCCGGGAAAGAGCCAGGACACATTGAAGGGACTATGGCTACGTTCAGACTGCAGGGCTTAACGCTCAATTCAAGTTTTTTCATGAGATCCGATGTTTTTGCGAGGTCATTCACAATTAAATGTGACTTGTATGTGACTCCAGTGTGAACGTTAAACGGCCCAAAAGTGTCCCACATGTGACACTGGAGACACGACGACGTCAACCGCAGCGAGCGTCTCTGTGTTTACAGAAGTTGTCCAAACATGGACGCAGCATCGAGCACCTGGAGATTTTAAAGTTCCTCTCGTACCGGAGCCAGAACATGAACAACTTACTTGTTTTAAGGAGGAGATTGAGAAGGAGAAGGACGAGGTTTTTGGTCGTGGTGTTTTGTGGTTCAGTCCGTTGAAAGGAACGTGTGGATGTGGAGACGGAGCCAAGAGTGGTGAGTGGAGATGTGCTTCACTTCAGTGAGTTCGTTAACAATTTTCTCCTACTTCAGCGCAGAATAGTGACGTTTGTGTCTTGTTGATAACGTGTAGGTGGATGAATGCACTTTGGCCGTTCAGACTGAAGTCACATGTCAAAAGATCAGATATGTATCAGTTTCAGGAGCACATATCCAAGTGTCCTGGGTCACATTTGAAAAAATCGGATCTGTGTGGTTCAGACTGACATTAAAAGATCAGATACAGGAACATAGGGGTGAAAACATCGGATTTGGGTCACTTCAGTCTGCAGTCTGAACGTCGCCTGTGTCTCTTGACTGGCCTGGGAACGCCTTTGGAATCCCCCCGGAGGAGCAGGAGAAAGTGTATGTGGAGAGGGAAGTCTGGGCCTGCTGAGACTGTTGCCCCCGCGACCCGGCCCTGGATAAAGTGGAAGAAAATTGACGGATGGATGGACAGTTCTGAGACTTCTTAATTCTAGTTTAGAGATTGTTTATTTTAAGAGAACTTGTCTAGTAAAATGATCCTGCTGCATGGACACTACTTTTAAGTCATTTAAGTGTTTATATCTTAAATTTTGGCCAAGCTTTTGCGCTGTGAACTTGGTCTGGTTTGGTCTTCATGAAGATAGAAAGGTTTAATACCACACTGTGACACATTCCGGACAAAGTAATAACATCTCCATGAAGAAAAGCCTTTGTCGATCTGGACCCTCCACCAGAAAAGTTACACAACGCACCTTTAACAAACACAGTGCGCAGTATCACACTCACTTCTGTGCACTTTTTGACTTAACGCTGACCGTATAAATGTAGTTTTTCTTGTTCTTTTGACTTGTTGTTTCTGTGTTTCCTTCACAAAAGCCAGCGGTCGCCTGCAGACACGAGTCCCACCGCGCCGGGCTCCATATTTCAACACGGACGCGGCGAAAACCCAACAGCTCACATGACATCAAATATTCTACTCAGTGTGTTTTTTTTTTTTTTTTTTTTTTGGATCCATAAAACTGTGAACCGCGTTAGAAAAATCGAACGGAGAAACAGACACGGGTCAATATGAGACGAGGGGCTGTCCCAGAGCGCCCCCTGTCTGCAGACCGGTAAAACATTTTGACTTCATTTGGTGAGAAAAAAACAGCTGCAAATATAAAAAATAATAGTTTTACACCAGTTTGTTAAAGGTGCACTGTGTAACTTTTCTGGTGGAAGGTCTGTTACATAAGGGCGAGTTGTTGCACAGTTGTAGGGAGTATTATCTGTTACACTGTGCAGTTGTAGGGAGTATTATCTGTTACACTGTACAGTTGTAGGGAGTATTATCTGTTACATAATGTTGATTTGTTGTGCAGTTGTTGGGAGTATTATCTGTTATATTGTACAGTTGTAGGGAGTATTATCTGTTATATTCTACAGTTGTAGGGAGTATTATCTGTTACATTGTACAGTTGTAGGGAGTATTATCTGTTATATTCTACAGTTGTAGGGAGTATTATCTGTTACATTGTACAGTTGTAGGGAGTATTATCTGTTATATTCTACAGTTGTAGGGAGTATTATCTGTTATATTCTACAGTTGTAGGGAGTATTATCTGTTACATTGTACAGTTGTAGGGAGTATTATCTGTTACATCAGGGCAAGCTGTTGCAGAATTGTAGGGAGTATTATCTGTTACATTAAGGTGAATTGTACAGTTGTAGGGAGTATTATCTGTTACATTGTACAGTTGTAGGGAGTATTATCTGCTACACTTTAGAGTTGTAGGGAGTATTATCTGTTACATTGTACAGTTGTAGGGAGTATTACCTGTTACATTGTGCAGTTGTAGGGAGTATTATCTGTTACATTGTACAGTTGTAGCGAGTATTATCTGTTACATTGTACAGTTGTAGGGAGTATTATCTGTTACATTGTACAGTTGTAGGGAGTATTATCTGTTATATTATATAGTTGTAGGGAGTATTATCTGTTACATTGTACAGTTGTAGGGAGTATTATCTGTTACATAAAGGTGAGTTGTCAGGCAGTTGTAGGGAGTATTATCTGTTACACTGCACAGTTGTAGGGAGTATTATCTGTTACATAAGGGTGAGTTGTTGGGCAGTTGTAGGGAGTATTATCTGTTACACTGCAAAGTTGTAGGGAGTATTATCTGTTACATAAAGGTGAGTTGTCAGGCAGTTGTAGGGAGTATTATCTGTTACACTGCACAGTTGTAGGGAGTATTATCTGTTACATAACTGTGAGGTGACATGATTTTAATAGTGTTTTAGTGAAATGTTTGGTCCAAATTGTCGTGTGTGCTGTTTTCAAACCGTGAAAAGAGAAATAAAATAATGATATAACAATATTTTCATGTATTTTTTTTGTTTTGCTCGGCTTTCAAACGGCTTTTTTTCAGACAGAAATGAAGCAGAGAAAACCGCCGAAACCAAACAAAGTCAGCGCGCTTTCATCCAAACTGTTACGCGGCAACTCAGATTCAGACTTTGTCACCAAATGCTGCTTTTACAACAAATGACAGAAACAAAATGAACAGATTTAAAAGAAAAAATATTGGGTATAATCTTGTTGTGAGTGGTGATATTACAGTATAAAAAAACAGAATCTGACCTGAAAAAAAAAAAAAAAAAGTCTCTCTCATGTAAAATTACTCCTGAAAAGTAGTTGTTTCAATCCAATTTTATATTTTTAGATTTTCTAACTATATTACAACTTTTTGGCTGTGTTTTACTTAATGTGTACATTGTGTCGCCACGGTAACACCGCCAGAGTGAAGTCAATGCAAAGTATCAACAATAAGTACATTAATTTAAAGCTGCATTGAGTAACTTTTCTGGTGTAGGATTCGTCAAAGGCTTTAGATGTTATTGTTTTTTGACCGGAATGTCTCACAGTGTGGCATTAAACCTTGTTGTACGGTTGTAGGGAGTATTATCTGTCACATAAGGGTGAGTTGTTGTACAGTTGTAGGGAGTATTATCTGTTACATTGTGCAGTTGTAGGGAGTATTATCTGTTTACATTGTACAATTGTAGGGAGTATTATCTGTTACATAAGGCTGAGTTGTTGTACAGTTGTAGGGAGTATTATCTGTTACATTGTACAGTTGTAGGGAGTATTATCTGTTAATTAAAGGTGACTTGTTGTACAGTTGTAGGGAGTATTATCTGTTAATTAAAGGTGCCTTGTTGTACAGTTGTAGGGAGTATTATCTGTTAATTAAAGGTGACTTGTTGTACAGTTGTAGGGAGTATTATCTGTTACATAAGGGTGAATTTTTGTACAGTTGTAGGGAGTATTATCTGTTAATTTAAAAGTATTATTGTTAATACAGTTGTTTACAGTTGTAGGGAGTATTATCTGTTAATTGTACTTGTTGTAGGAGTATTATCTGTTAATTGTATTATCTGTTAATTAAAGGTGGCTTGTTGTACAGTTGTAGGGAGTATTATCTGTTAATTAAAGGTGACATGTTTTACAGTTGTAGGGAGTATTATCTGTTACATAAGGGTGAATTTTGTACAGTTGTAGGGAGTATTATCTGTTAATTAAAGGTGACATGTTTTGTACAGTTGTAGGGAGTATTATCTGTTACATAAGGGTGAATTTTTGTACAGTTGTAGGGAGTATTCAAATCAATCTAAAAGTTACATAGTGGAGTTTTAATTTAAAGGAGTTGTGTGTAAACGTAAAAAGATAAACATGTTCAAATCAAATATAGTTTTTTAGTGAAAACAATTGTAATGCAGATTTATTCTTAATGATGCACTTATGTTCGTCCTTTTACACTGCGTCCGTGTGTGTCTGTGTGTAATTAGAGTCAGACTCCTCGTCAGTGACTGGGAGTAACAGATTACATGTACCAGAGTGATGTAATCAGAGTACAAATGATGAGTAACTGTATTCAGTTACAGTTACTGTTTCAGTGAGTGGTAATTGGATTACAGTTACTTTGTGAAATAAATGGATTACACAGAGGGATTTAACTGTTTTCACATTTTGGGCTAAACTAGGACTAAACCAGGACTAAACCAGGACTAAACCAGGACTAAAACCAGGACTAAACCAGGACTAAACCAGGACTAAACCAGGACTAAACCAGGACTAAACCAGGACTAAAACCAGGACTAAAACCAGGACTAAACCAGGACTAAACCAGGACTAAACCAGGACTAAACCAGGACTAAAACCAGGACTAAACCAGGACTAAACCAGGACTAAACCAGGACTGAACCAGGACTAAACCAGGACTAAAACCAGAACTAAACCAGGACTAACCAGGACTAAAACCAGGACTAAAACAGGACTAAACCAGGACTAAAACCAGAACTAAACCAGGACTAAAACCAGGACTAAACCAGGACTAAACCAGGACTAAACCAGACTAAACCAGGACTAAACCAGGACTAAACCAGGACTAAAACCAGGACTAAACCAGGACTAGAACCAGAACTAAACCAGGACTAAACCAGGAATAAAACCAACACTAAACCAGGACTAAACCAGGACTAAAACCAGGACTAAACCAGGTCTAAACCAGGACTAAACCAGGACTAAACCAGGACTAAAACCAGGTCTAAACCAGGACTAAACCAGGACTAAACCAGGACTAAAACCAGAACTAAACCAGGTCTAAACCAGGGCCAATTTGAAGAGAACAAACATGAATTTTCAGGATGTGGTTGTCACATTCATGTTGTTTTAAAAAACATGACAATATCAAGTAATCCAAAGTATTCAGATTACATTACTCACTTTAAGTAATTTAATGGATTACGTTACAAACTACATTTTGGTGTGTGTAATCTGTAATCTGTAGGGGATTACATTTTAAAAGTCACCTTCCCAGCACTGCCCCTCGTACAGTAGATCTTGTGTAGAGATGGAGATGTGTGTTAAAAATAGCCCCTCCTCTGGTCGTCTGCCCCCGGCCTTTTGTTCGTTCTGTTCTGTGAAAGAAGAAGAAGAAGAAGAAGAAGAAGAGGAGTGAAGTGTGTCGACCGCAGGCGGGAGACAGAGGGAGAGCGCCGTGTACACAAGAGATATTTATTATATCACGCTTTTGTTTACGTTTCCTGTGGTTAATGGTTCAGTGGCAGAGTGGTTAGCCTCTTCGTCGTCTCATAAAACTGGTTCTGTTTCTCTTAAAGTGGAGCTGAAAACTGAATCTACTTTTGTTTTGTAACTAAACTGTACATGAGTTTCATAAAACTGATTTTAATCCTTGTTATTTTTGGGGCAATTTTCATGCGAACTACTACTACTATTACTACTACTATTACTATTACTACTATTACTACTACTATTACTACTACTACTACTACTACTACTACTACTACTACTACTACTACTACTACTACTACTACTACTACTACTACTACTACTATTACTACTACTACTACTACTACTACTACTACTACTACTACTACTACTACTACTACTACTACTACTACTACTACTACTACTACTACTACTACTACTACTACTACTACTACTACTACTACTACTACTACTACTACTACTACTACTACTACTACTACTACTACTACTACTACTACTTACTACTACTACTACTACTACTACTACTACTACTACTACTACTACTACTACTACTACTACTACTACTACTACTACTACTCTACTACTACTACTACTACTACTACTACTACTACTACTACTACTACTACTACTACTACTACTACTACTACTACTACTACTACTACTACTACTACTACTACTACTACTACTACTAATACTATGAATACAAATACTACTACTACTACTACTACTACTACTACTACTACTACTACTACTACTACTACTACTACTATTACTACTACTACTACTACTACTACTACTACTACTACTACTACTACTACTATACTACTACTACTACTACTACTACTACTACTACTACTACTACTACTACTACTACTACTACTACTACTACTACTACTACTACTACTACTACTACTATTACTACTACTACTACTATTACTACTACTACTACTATTACTGAAAGGGGTGATTTGGCTCCATCGATGCTTATGACCAATTTCTGGTCAAATGGTCTTGGGTCGTCTGCCGTTAGAGTGGATAAATAACCGGGATCAATGCCCTTTACGTGTTTTCTCGCTCCGTCCATCATGTTGAATTAGTGTTTCTTACCACCGACCAAAATAATTCCCAGCATGCAACGCGCGCTTTTGTCAACAATGAAACTTGCCTATAAAAGGTTGTTACTAGATACTAGAAACTAGATACATTTGCTGCTTTGTGTTAGAAAAGTCAAAATCAGTGTGTATGCTGCCTCCAGTCGGCTTTCAAGTACTATGTGACATCAGGCAGAACTGCCCTGATTACAGCCTGGTGTTTCTGATTATTAATCAGAAATTAATGAATGATTAAACACTGGGCTGCAGGGGCGGAGTTTGAAGTGTGTAGACCAATCACACTGCTCCTTAGACCACAAGACCCCGCCCCTCCTCCCCCCTCGCTCGCCCCTTTAAGGCCTTTTCACGCTTCATAAGAACAGAACTTTTTAGGGTGTGTTTGACCTCGTTCCTATTAGCTCAGGATTAATATCTTCCCTCCGTGTGACTGGAATAAGAGTCGTATTTGTGGACGTTTCTCAGTGTTTGATGAAGGAGTCCAGCCGCTGCAGGGAGGTTTATAGTGAGGGGATTTCTTTTCATCCTCCAGCCTGACCGCTCTTTTTTTTTTCTTTTTTTTTTTGATCATCCCCTTTTACCTTTCGCAAAGTTGCCACGGAGATTACACCAGACTTTTCTACACTGATTTTCGTCTGAGCCTAAAATGTCCACCATCTCCCTCCATGAACTTTTTGCCATTTGGCGTCTTTATCGTCACTGAGCATCGTGTCGTACAGACGTTTGCATTTTCTCGTCGATTTCGCCAGCTGTGACTAAAACCATCCTTTTTCTTGCTCTTGAGGGCTTGAGAAAGATCGCTAGATTACTCGAACATGCACGGATGTCACGTCTTAACCCTCTTCAGGCCTGTTTTTGATGAGGAAACAACATTATAAGCGTAGAAACCTCCAAAAAGTGCATTTTGTGTAATCCTCCCTCTAAAAGTATACACTGTCATGTTGTTCTGGCCTGAGTTTCTGTCTCTTCTTTTCCACAGAGACACTTCAAGCCATGACGACCTGTGTACATGCCTCTGTATCTGCCCCTCACTCTCTCTCTCTCTCTCTGTCTGTCTGTCTGTTTGTTTGTTTCTCTCTCTTCTACCTGATCCACTCTCATCTCTGCTTTCTGCAAGAGAATGAAATCCACAACACGAGTGTACAAACAACAAATATTTTCACACATCTCGTATCTTGAATCTTCCAAAGAACTCTGTACAAATATAAACACAAATACACTGTGAAGGTCCAATATTACACAGAACTGACTCGTTCTTTTAGTCATGTTATAATGTTGTTACCTCCTCAAAGACAGACCTGCTGTGGAAGGTGACCAGACGTCCTCTTTTTTTTTTTTTCTTCTTCTTCTTTTTTTTCTAAAAAGCGTCCAGGAGGAATTTCTAAATGAGCCCAGAATGTCCAGGATCAGTCGACAGTCGGCGTGTAAAAGATCCTGTCAGATCTCAGAAGCTCAGCGGGGATGAACCTGGTCTGGACTTGGATGGAGACACTGGGAAAATCAGGAGCCACAGGAGGCGGCAGTGGGAATAACTGTCGTCGTGTCCTTAGGCAAGACACTTCACCCACATTGCCTAGTATGAGTGTGTGTGTGTGTGTGTGTGTGTGTGTGTGTGTGTGTGTGTATGTGTGTGTGTGTGTGTATAGTGCGTGTGTGCGTGTGTGTGTATGTGTGTGTGTGTGTGGTGGTGGACAGGTGTGCACATTGGCATGGCAGCCGGCTTTTGTCAGTCTGCCCCAGAACAGAAACAGAATTATGTTTAATAAAGACACTAATTGAAAAATAAATAAAATAATAATAATAAAATCAATGAACAAAAATAATAAAGTTAATAGATAAAAGCAGTACTAAAAAATAAAATAGATAAAAACAATAAATAAATAAATAAATAAATACATTAAAATAAAAGACACAGAGGACCAAACAGCCAGAGAATAAAAGTGGGTCTCAACACCACTTTTTATTTGATGTAAATTGATCATATATTGGTGTAGATACATTTATAAATCACAGCTGGATCAGTCCTGGTTCAGTCCTGGTTCAGTCCGTACGCGGTGCAAAAGTCCGGCATCGCAGTCACGGAAGTGACGTAAACGGGAAACGGCCGAATCCGTGTATCATTTGTTCATTTGTTTTTCAATATAAAACCAAAAATAAGAAAATGAAAAAACAACAGTTTTCTTTATTATTTGTCTCCAAAACCAACATGAAAAAAAAAACAGATAATGATTTGTTTTTTCAGTTTTCGATTTTGTGTTTAAATGAAAAATGGAAATAACGGATAACAGCCGTTTCCCGTTTATGTGACTGCGGTGCCGGACTTTTGCACCGCATACGGACTGAACCAGGACTGATCCAGGTCCGAGACCAGACCGGGACCAGAGTGGGACAGACCGGGACCAGAGCGGGACCAGACCGGGACAGAGCGGACCAGAGCGGGACCAGAGCGGGACAGAGCGGGACCAGAGGGGACTGAGACCGGGACAGACCGGGACAGACCGGACCAGAGCAGGACCAGAGCGGGACCAGAGCGGGAGAGCCTCCACGGGGTCCGAGCCTCAGCTTCGAGCTCGGGCCCTGCTGTGGGCTCTTAGCCTCGGGTCTGGTCCTGGTCTTGTCTCGGTCTCAGGCCAGTTGTGGTCCCGGTCTCAGTAGCGCTCTGGTCCCGGTCTGGTCCCCAGACCTGGTCCATTTGAACCAAGTCCGGCATCGCAGTCACGAAAGTCATGTAAACAGAAAACGGTCGTTATCCGTTTTTTCCATTTTTCATTTAAACACAAATTCAAAAACTCAAAAAACGGATCATTATCTGTTTTTTCATTTTGGTTTTGGAGACAAATAATGAAGAAAAATGTTGTTTATTTGTTTTCTTATTTTTGGTTTTATATTGATTCTCCTCCCACCTGCGTGACGTCTGTAACAACGGCGTGGAACGTTTGGACCAATCGGAGTGAGAGTTGCTCGAGTGGAGCTCAGAGTGGGACTATAGGCTCAGTCTTACAGACAGGCACTTTGAGGTTTTAAAGATTTTAAAAAGTTTATCTTGTGAAAATAGAGAAGAATCCTACAAAATCCGACCTTTGTGAAAGTTGCCGGTGCCCTGTCAGCTGAACACGGGCAGGTTGAATTCCCCAAAAAAACCCCAAAAAGAACTAATATTTGAGGCATTTACAGACAGACAAGCTTTTCAGACTCACAGGTGAGACATTTCATTGCGTAACCGTGGTAACAGCACATTAAACAACCAAAAATATGAGAACAAATAGGCTGCATTATGAATTCAATAACTATCAGAGCCGTGGTGCGCTGAATAAAGTTCCCACATTTGTTTCTACTGTAACAAAAAGCAGCTCCTGTTTGTGAATTCAGTCCTTGGTTTGTGGAGCTCAGATTTGTAGCAGATGACAGGACTGAACAGCGCTTCCCCTGAATACAAATAAACACTCCTCTTTTTCACACAGACGTACGGCCCTGTCTCTGAAGTGCCTCCTTTAGATGCTCAGAGATAGTTTTTTTTATGCATTTATTTATTTATAATCATATACAAAAGACACAGGATGAGAATCTGACAGGAACCGAGCGCATCACAGAAAGAACGCGTCTGTTTCCTCTTTCTGCAAATGTTACGCACAGACTTACTGTCAGGACGACTCAGCTGTTTACAAAAGGCTTTTGTCTTCATTAAAAAGGTGCTGTACTTGAGTTTTACTTTTTTTTTAAAAGTAAAAAACAGAACTAGTTCATTTTCAAGGTACATCAGTAAACAAAATGGATTCTTGTGAGATTTAAGTGTGTAATTACCTCCTCAAAAACAGACCTGGAGTTGTGTTTTGTTTCATTCACATGTTTGATTAACTCTTTATTATTAGTCTGTCTACATTTGCAAAGTTCAAAATGCTCTGTTCCACCTTGTGATGTCATGAAGTGGTAGTTTTCAAGTTAACAGCTCCTTTTACTAGTGTCGTAGCATTCGAGACTGGTCTTGGTCTTCAAGACTGCTTTTTTACCTTCTCGGTCGTGTCTTGGTCTTAAAGGGGCTTAGACTCGGTCTTGTCTTGGTTTTGATGTTGCTTGGTCTTGGTCTTGAAGGCGCTTGGACTCGGTCCTTGTCTCGGTCTTGATGGTGCTTGGACTCGGTCTTGTCTCGTCTTGAAGACGCTTGGACTCGGTCTTGTCTCGGTCTTGAAGACGCTTGAACTCGGTCTTGTCTGGTCTTGATGGCGCTTGGACTCGGTCTTGTCTCGGTCTTGAAGACGCTTGGACTCGGTCTTGTCTCGGTCTTGAAGACGCTTGGACTCGGTCTGTCTCGGTCTTGATGGTGCTTGGACTCGGTCTTGTCTCGGTCTTGATGGTGCTTGGACTCGGTCTTGTCTCGGTCTTGAAGACGCTTGGACTCGGGTCTTGTCTCGGTCTTGAAGACGCTTGGACTCGGTCTTGTCTCGGTCCTTGATGGGCTTGGACTCAGTCTTGTCTCGGTCTTCTTGGACTCGGTCTTGTCTCGGTCTTGAAGACGCTTGGACTCGGTCTTGTCTCGGTCTTGAAGACGCTTGGACTCGGTCTTGTCTCGGTCTTGATGGCGCTTGGACTCGGTCTTGTCTCGGTCTTGAAGGCGCTTGGACTCGGTCTTGTCTCGGTCTTGAAGACGCTTGGACTCGGTCTTGTCTCGGTCTTGATGGCGCTTGGACTCGGTCTTGTCTCGGTCTTGAAGCGCTTGGACTCGGTCTTGTCTCGGTCTTGAAGCTTGGACTCGTCTTGTCTCGGTCTTGTCTCGGTCTTGAAGACGCTTGGACTCGGTCTTGTCTCGGTCTTGAAGACGCTTGGACTCGGTCTTGTCTCGGTCTTGATGGCGCTTGGACTCGGTCTTGTCTCGGTCTTGAAGACGCTTGGACTCGGTCTTGTCTCTCGGTCTTGAAGACGCTTGGACTCGGTCTTGTCTCGGTCTTGAAGACGCTTGGACTCGGTCTTGTCTCGGTCTTGATGGCGCTTGGACTCGGTCTTGTCTCGGTCTTGAAGACGCTTGGACTCGGTCTTGTCTCGGTCTTGAAGACGCTTGGACTCGGTCTTGTCTCGGTCTGAAGACGCTTGGACTCGGTCTTGTCTCGGTTTGAAGACGCTTGGACTCGGTTGTCTCGGTCTTCTTGACTCGTCTTGTCTTGTCTTGATGGCGCTTGGACTCGGTCTTGTCTCGGTCTTGATGGAGCTTGGACTCGGTCTTGTCTCGGTCTTGAAGACGCTTGGACTCAGTCTTGTCTCGGTCTTGAAGACGCTTGGACTCGGTCTTGTCTCGGTCTTGAAGACGCTTGGACTCGGTCTTGTCTCGGTCTTGAAGACGCTTGGACTCGTCTTGTCTCGGTCTTGACGCTTGGACTCGGTCTTGTCTCGGTCTTGAGACGCTTGGACTCGGTCTTGTCTCGGTCTGAGACGCTTGGACTCGGTCTTGTCTCGGTCTTGAAGACGCTTGGACTCGGTCTTGTCTCGGTCTTGAAGGAGCTTGGACTCGGTCTTGTCTCGGTCTTGAAGACGCTTGGACTCGGTCTTGTCTCGGTCTTGAAGACGCTTGGACTCGGTCTTGTCTCGGTCTTGAAGACGCTTGGACTCGGTCTTGTCTCGGTCTTGATGGCGCTTGGACTCGGTCTTGTCTCGTCTTGAGGGCTTGGACTCGGTCTTGTCTCGGTCTTGAAGACGCTTGGACTCTCGTGTCTTGTCTCGGTCTTGAAGACGCTTGGACTCGGTCTTGTCTCGGTCTTGATGGAGCTTGGACTCGGTCTTGTCTCGGTCTTGAAGGCGCTTGGACTCGGTCTTGTCTCGGTCTTGATGGAGCTTGGACTTGGTCTTGTCTCAGTCTTGAAGGCGCCTGGTCTCAGTCTTGTCTTGGACTTGAAGTCTAAAACTCAACAAGTGTGATCATGTTTTATTACGGCTGGTAAATGTGCAGACGCTGCCAAATATCACTGCAAAACCTGTAAGATAATTTAACTGTAAATTGTTGAAGTTGTTTTGTGTAAAGTTCCAGTGGAAGTGGGATTAAAGAAGAAGTTCAAAAACTGTGGTTGAAGGTCCAAAAAAGAGGCACAGAGTGTTTAAATCCAGCACAGTTTGCTTGGCCTATTTTAAGATTAAATGAACATTAACCAAATCAAATGGAGATAGATATAAAAAAACATTTAAATATATGTGCTAAAATAACTCCACAGTGTTTTTAAACTCCACACACCTTCACTGGTATCATGTGGATCATTTCAGCTCTGGAATTGCCAATTTCTATTGAACTAACGGTAAAAGGAGCTGTTAACTTGAAAACTACCACTTCATGACATCAAAAAGTGGAACAGAGATTTTTTTATTGTAATCCCGGATTGTCTGTTTTTTAGGACGTAACAACATTCTAACATAGTTTAAAGCTCACGAGTCCATTTTGCTTAATATAAAACCTTTAAACATCCAGACTCATACTCCATGCAGCTTCATAGTGTCTATGATACATCCACAAACACATTATATAATAGAAAAAGAGAATCCACAGGGCTGTAGTCTGTGTAACGTCTCCAGACAGAGATGTTGTTTATTGGAAAGAGCCTGCAGCAAAAACATCTGCCAGACTCAAACATAAGAAAACCTATTTGCATGAAAGAGAAAGAGAGAAAGAGAGAAAGAGAGAGGAGAGGAGGCTCTGCGGTCGAGGAGGTTCTGTAATCGCGGAGGTTCTGTGGTCGTGGTGTGGTCATGGGTGTGGTCGTGGAGGTTCTGTGGTCGTGGTGTCGTGGTGTGGTCATGGTGTGGTCATGGTGTGGTGTGGTCTGTGGTCATGGTGTGGTTCTGGTGTGGTTGTGGAGTGGTCGTGGATGTGGTCGTTGGTGTGGTCGTGGTGTGGGTGGTCGTGGTGTGGTCATGGTGTGGTCGTGGAGGTTCTGTGGTCATGGTGTGGTCTGTGGTCGTGGTGTGGTTGTGGAGTCTCTGTGGTCGTGGGGTGGTCATGGTGTGGTCATGGTGTGGTTGTGGAGTCTCTGTGGTCGTGGGGTGGTCATGGAAGCTCTGTCTTCGTGGAGGTTCTGTAGTCGTGGAGTCTCTGTGGTTGTGGTGTGGTCATGGTGTGATCGTGGAGGTTCTGTGGTCGTGGTCATGGTGTGGTCGTGGTGTGGCCATGGAGGTTCTGTGGTCGTGGAGGCTCTGTGGTCATGGTGTGGTCTGAGGCTCTGTGATCGTGGAGTCTCTGAGGTTGTGGAGGCTGTGCGGTTGAGGAGGACTCTGTGGTCGAGAAGACGCTGTGGTCGTGGAGTCTCTGTGGTCATGGAGGCTGTGCGGTCGTGGAGTCTCTGTGGTCAAGGAAGCTTTGCGGTTGAGGAGACTCTGTGATCAAGGAGTCGCTGTGGTCGTGGAGACTCTGCGGTTGTGGACTCTCTGTGGTCAAGGAGTCACTGTGGTCGTGGAGACTCTGAGGTTGTGGAGGCTGTGTGCGGTTGAGGAGACTCTGTGGTCGAGAAGACGCTGTGGTCGTGGAGTCTCTGAGGTCATGGAGGCTGTGCGGTCGTGGAGTCTCTGTGGTCAAGGAAGCTTTGCGGTTGAGGAGACTCTGCGGTCAAGGAGTCGCTGTGGTCGTGGAGACTCTGCGGTTGAGGACTCGCTGTGGTCAAGGAGTCGCTGTGGTCATGGAGACTCTGCGGTCAAGGAGGCTTTGCAGTTGAGGAGACTCTGTGATCGAGGAGACGCTGTGGTTGTGGAGTCGCTGTGGTCGTGGAGACTCTGAGGTTGAGGAGACTATGTGGTCGAGGAGACTCTGCGGTTGTGGACTCTCTGTGGTCAAGGAGTCACTGTGGTCATGGAGTCGCTGTGGTCGTCGAAGTTCTGCAGTCGTGGAGTCTCTGAGGTTGTGGAGTCTGTGGTCGAGGAGTCTCTGTGCTCACGGAGGCTCTGTGATCGTGTAGTTTCTGTGGTCATGGAGTCTGGTCGAGGCCCAGGACTAAATCAGCACTAAAATCAGGATTAAACTAGGGCTAAACAGAACTAAACCAAGATTAAATCAGGACCACAAACCAGGACTAAACCAAAACTACTAAACCAGGACTAAACAAAGACTAAACAGCACTAAAACCAGGAGTAAATCAGGGCTAAACTAGGACAAAACCAGAACTAAACCAGAACTACTCAAGATTAAACCTGGATTACTGAACCAGGACTAAACCGACACTAAAAACAGGATGAAACCAAGACTAAATCAGCACTAAAACCAGGATTAAACCAGGACCAAATCAGGACTAAACCAGATCAATCCAGGGCTAAACAAGGACCGAACCAGAACTAAACCAAGACTAAATCAACACTAAAACCAGGATTAAACCAGATCAAATCAGGACTAAACTATAAATAAATCAGGACTAAACTAGAACTAAACCTCGACTAAAGCAGAACTAAACCAGGACCAAATCAGGATTACAAAATAAGAACCAAACCAGAACTAAACCAAGACTAAACAGCACTAAAACCAGGAGTAAACCAGGATTAAACTAGTACTAAACCTAGGATTACTAACTAGGATTACTAAATAGGCACTAAACGAGAACTAAACCAGGTCTAAAACAGGTCTAAACAGGGACCAGACCAGGATTTCACCAGGACTGACTGTGATGTATGGATTCTTTTGTGCCTCTGCAGTTCTCCTTCACGCTGACTCAGCAAACAGTTCACTTGGAACTAATTAGCGCCTTATTGAAAACCTCTGAATGTAATATTTCCTAATTTAAAAAATAAATAAACGAACGCTCGTATTTTGCATAAATTCAATCGTGAGCAAATGTTTCTGAAATATACGTCGGAGTGAAACTAAACACGACTTTTTAATTGAGAGGTGATTTATGTAGCAATGTTTTATGGGAGTAAAATGGGAGAAATATTTTTACTCACTCATTGTACAATCTGAACTAGAGGTGTAACGATACGATATTGTCAGGGTATGAACCTCACGGTACGATATTTATTGTGATATTTTTTGCATTAATATGCTTCTTTTTCCTCTTAAAATGTCTTGGCAAGACTTAATCCAAAGAGCCAAGACTTAAAAGTGTTAGAACTGTTATTTCTTCTTGTCGTCTGCACAGACATACACTGTTGGGCAAGTGACTTTAAAACCGTAATGTGTTATTTATGACTTGTTTCTGTCATTTCAAAGTCATTTGTTAAATTTAAATATTACTGTGTTTAAAATGTAAAACATGACACGACTATTGCAGCACTTTTAAGATACACAAAAGAACTGTGAAGATGCTGAACTTTTGCGCCGTATATAACCAGGACTAAACCAGAAATGAACCTGGACTAAACCAGGACTAAACCAGAAATGAACCTGGACTAAACCAGGACTAAACCAGAACTAAACCAAGACTAAACCAGGACTAAACCAGAAATGAACCTGGACTAAACCAGGACTAAACCAGAAATGAACCTGGACTAAACCAGGACTAAACCAGAACTAAACCAGGACTAAACCAGGACTAAACCAGAACTAAACCCAGACTAAACCAGGACTAAAACCAGAACTAAACCAGAACTAAACCAAACTAAACCAGGACTAAACCAGAAATTAACCAGGACTAAACCAGACTAAACCAGAACTAAACCAGAACTAAACCAGAACTAAACCAGGACTAAACCAGGAACTAAACCAGAACTAAACCAAGACTAAACCAGAAATTAACCAGGACTAAACCAGAACTAAACCAGAACTAAACCAGGAATAAAGCAGGTCTAAACCAGGACTAAACCAGGACTAAACCAGAACTGAACCAGAACTAAACCAGGAATAAAGCAGGTCTAAACCAGGACTGAACCAGGACTAAACTAGGACTAAACCAGAACTAAACCAGGACTAAACCAGGACTAAACCAGGACTAAACCAAGACTAAACCAGGACTAAACCAGGACTAAACCAGAAATGAACCAGAACTAAACCAGAACTAAACCAAGACTAAACCAGAAATTAACCAGGACTAAACCAGAACTAAACCAGGAATAAAGCAGGTCTAAATCAGGACTAAACCAGGACTAAACCAGGTCTAAACCAGAACTAAACCAAGAATAAAGCAGGTCTAAACCAGGACTGAACCAGGACTAAACTAGGACTAAACCAGGTCTAAACTAGGTCTAAACCAGAACTGAACCAGGTTTAAACAAGGACTAAACCAAGACTAAACCAGAACTAAAATCAGGACAAAAACCAGGACTAAACAGCACTAAAACCAGGAGTAAACCAGGACTAAACTAGTACTAAACGTAGGATTATTAACAAGCACTAAACTAGAAGTAAACCAGGTCTAAACCAGAACTAAACCAGGTCTAAAACAGGACTAAACCAGATTCGATCACTGCTCTGTCGGACGTGAGCCGGGCTTGGATAGAAAAATCTGACCTGATGTTTTGCAGGGGGCAGGTGTTTAGCAGGGCTGTCAATCAAACCTGTTGCTTCTGCGAACAGGAGCGACCTTGACCTTATTGTTCAGATCTTGATTGTTTTTTGTTTACTGTCGTGTGAGCTCAGTTTTTTAATATCACATCATGAGATTTTAACCAAGTAAGAAGAGCGGCGTGTGCAGTTCAAAGGCGCCGCTGGATTTTGTGAAATTAGTTTGTTGTTTATTTTTCCTGTATCCATGGAGACTGTGCTAAAGAGCTCTGGACATTTGAGATGCTACAGGCCTTTTATGCCATATGTTGAAGCAAACGTGGCAGAAGATCTTCAGAAGATTCATTTTAAGGGAATGGACTTTTTCGTGACCAAAGTGGAGTAACGGCCAATTTACAGTCCAGCGTCGAATCGTCTGCGTCACGATGCAGAGAGTCTGTGTCGACGTGTGTCCCCTACGCAGAGCCTCTGCATCGACCGATGTGCACCTCCGAAATTTTCTAACCACGCGTCAAAGCGACACAAACAGCTGTGATTGGTCCTCCCTACCACCGCACTACACACATTTCCTGTACTCAGCATTTCTTTCTTTCAATATACATTGAGAAACAGTGTTTAATGCAGCTTTGTGCATATGTGTTTATGTTTTACAGGAACAAAACTTAAAACCACATGGCTAACTTACATAAACTAAGGCTACGTTCAGACAACAGGGTTTAAAGCTCAATTCCGATTTTTTTTGTGAAATCCGAAGTTTTTTGCGAGGTCGTTCACATTTCCAATTAAATGTGACTTGTATGTGACTCCAGTGTGAACATTAAACGGCCCAAAAGTGTCCCACATGTGACACTGGAGACACGACGACGTCAACCGCAGCGAGCGTCTCTGTGTTTACAGAAGTTGTCCAAACATGGACGCAGCATCGAGCACCTGGAGATTTTAAAGTTCCTCTCGTACCGGAGCCAGAACATGAACAACTTACTTGTTTTAAGGAGGAGATTGAGAAGGAGAAGGACGAGGTTTTTGGTCGTGGTGTTTTGTGGTTCAGTCCGTTGAAAGGAACGTGTGGATGTGGAGACGGAGCCAAGAGTGGTGAGTGGTGATGTGCTTCACTTCAGTCACACAGAGTTCATTAACAATTTTCTCCTACTTCAGTGCAGAATAGTGACGTTTGTGTCTTGTTGATAACGTGTAGGTGGATGAATGCACTTTGGCCGTTCAGACTGAAGTCACATGTCAAAAGATCAGATATGTATCAGTTTCAGGAGCACATATCCAAGTGTCCTGGGTCACATTTGAAAAAATCGGATCTGTGTCGTTCAGACTGTCATTAAAAGATCAGATACAGGAACATAGAGGCCAAAAAATCTGATTTGGGTCACTTCAGGCTGCAGTCTGAACGCAGCCTAAGAGCTCAAGGGACACTTTTGTCCAGAGGACTCTTCCTCTGCTCCAACTGCCCTGACCCAGATCTGCTGACCCTCCCTGACCAGTCCTCCTGTTAAACTGACCTGAGACCTTTGACCGAGACACAAAGGGACTGAGACTCGCAGTGGAAATGTCCCTCAGGCTCTCGCTCTCTTCATTTGTGGACAAAATAGCGATATAAAAAAACATCAGGATCATGTAGAGCTGGTTAATAGGAACATTTAAAGGTTGTATTTTTTTTTAGGTTCAAACTGTCAATGAAAGTTTAAAATACCATTACAGAGACGCAGCAGCCTTGTAATTATGATGACCAAAAAAAAAAGAATGAAAATCTATCAGCTGTGGACGTAATGAGGCCAGATAAACATTAGCCAATAGGCGAGTTTCACTGTTGACAAAAGCGCGTGTTGCATGCTGGGAATTATTTTGGTCGGCGCAAGAAACACTAATTCAACATGACGGACGGAGCGAGAAAGCACGTAAAGGGTATTGATCCCGGTTATTTATCCACTCTAACGGCAGAGGACCCAAGACCATTTGACCAGAAATTGGTCATAAGCATCGACGGACGACAAATCACCCTTTTCAACCCCGACAAAAGGTGGACCAATAGTCAGGGAGCCAAAGTCTCAAAAGCTCTAGAAAATGGGTTGAACCTGACATCGCCTGCCATACTTTTTATTTGTGTTTTTTTTTTTTTGTTAACTGTAACCCTGAGGACCAATAATTGGAGGGTCTGCTCTTCCGGAAATATCGCACAAAAATTTTTTTTTGGCCATTTTAGTGTAGGTAACCTTCATTTTGTGATAGAACATTTTGAAAAATGAAAAATTTCCTCAAATCCTCAGTGGATTGGGTAAACTGTCTACAAATACATTCCAGATGCAAAGAACACACGTGGTGACAACATTCAGTGAAAAAAATATTAATAAAACACATTTCTACATGATTTTGGCTCAATTTAATGCCAAAAAATAAGGCATTTTTTTCACTTTTTTTCCAGTATTTTCATCTTTACCTCATTGGCAATCAACTATTCCCACAAGTTTGGACATCAGCCAATATGCCATTCTTTTCTTCAAACAGTATAGTCATTCCACAGAAAAAATATAAAAATCCAACCAAAATCAATGGATCTGTGATGATTTCTTTACCATCAACAGGCCCAGAACCTCAATAGAATGTTCGGCTCCTCTCAACATTCCATAAGGCGCACTGGATATTTAACATATATTTGACCGCTATTGTGTTTCTTTCCTCCGACCAAAATATTTCCCAAGCATGCAACGCGGGCTTTTAATAACAACGACGTCAGCTGAAACTCGCCTATAGAAAACAAGGCTGCCTCATTTTCTATTGGCTGTCAGGTCGTCAGTCAAACTCCCTACGTTTCGAGTGTAACTGACTTTAGAGGCTTTTTCAAACTGTCGCTTCCTCGCATTTCGCACAAAGTTTGTTGCGACGGCGGACGAGAATCCACGACCAGTTCGCCGCCAAAGAAAGTCCGTTTTTGAGGTCGCTGAAAGAAGAGGAGAAGGGGAAAAGGAGCGAAGACAAACTGAGGTGATTCTTGGAGATTCCTTCCAGCGACTGAACGAAGTGTCTAAAAACTGACACGTCGATCGCTAAAATATTTCTAGACAGGTCACTTCAACAGTAATTCTGAAACGCGCACTGGCTGTAAACAAGCGTGATTTCTAGAGTAAAGAGGCGGGAGGAGATGTTTCTACTGAGGAGCTGTGGAGGAGGAAGGTGGTGTCACACAAGCACAACATTTGAAAAAGGACTGTCGCTGTATTTCTCTTCCCTTAAAAAATCCTCTATACAACCTTTAAGACCAAAATGAAGAGCCGTTGTCCTGTCAGTTTGAGCTACCTAACAATACTGAGCTTCTGCACACCCCCAAGTGCTGTTACAGTTTAAATGCCGTCGATTTGAGCTCCCTTTTTCTGTCCCCGTCCATCTGTATAAATAAAATTGGAGTTTCGCTTCCGGAGTTTTTGCGAACCGTCTAGTGTATTCTGATTCCTGACCTAGTCGCTGAAGAGAAATGAAATTGAGCGGAGACACTAGGTGGCACCAGCCTGACTACCGTTACACCCAGAGGTAACGTGAATCAATAGACGTCACTGTCGATTTCGATGGTGCAGCTCATTTCGACAGAACCATTTCCATTTATCATTACCATTCTCCATTTATATATGGGTCTGGTCAAGCGGAAACGGAGGGAAACAGGGGCAGATTTTTTTCAGAAACTAGAGGGACTATTGAAATAAGTAAAGTATCAGAATGTAGGAAAGAGTTACACTCCAACAGGGTCAAGTTAAACCTGTGAGATTCTTTCAAGTTGTTGACAAAAAATTAAAAAACTCATGTCGGTAACGGAGGGAATGAAATATGCAGCACTTTTTGGGCAATAAATCCAAACAGTGATAACTCTTGGTTCTCACTTACATATCCTTAACAAACTGGTTTGAATATTTGCTTCATATAGTTTTCTACCATATGGTACAAGATTAGGTTGAAAAACCTCTTACTTTTTGACTAATGAGATTTTTTATTAAGAAAGGTCATGGTAACGGAGGGAAAATTAACGGAGGGAAAATTGTGCAAACAAGTAGAAGGTGCAGGATTTTACATCATTTGTCGCTTTTTTGTTCTGAATACTTTAATATTACTTCAAAATGAAAGGAAACTATTTCTATAAAACATGTCAGTCCTTCCAACCAAATTTTAATCATTTTAAATAAAATTTTTTTGAAAAATCCTGTACCTTCATCAACAGTTCAAAGATGGAATAACACAAGATATGATGAAATACATCCATTTATTTACATGATTTCAGGTCTTTGAAATTTGGGAAATAATTTTTGTTCCATGTTTCATACATGGTCTGTTTAAAACATATGTAACTTTAGAACCAAAAATGGTACAGAAAAAAGGTCAACAGTTTGATAAACTAGAGTACATATGTATCTGTTCAATACATTTTTATATCTGATGCATTAACTTGAATTTTTGGCCTTGTTGTTTACTTCTGTTTGACCGGGCCTGTATTGATCTGATTCCTGACCTAGTCGCTGGAGAGACATGAAATTGAACGCAGACACTAGGTGGCACCAGCCTGACCACCGTTACACCCAGAGGTAACGTGAATCAAGAGACGTCACTGTCGATTTCAGTGGTGCAGCTCATTTCGACAGAGGAAGCGCTGACAGATTCTCAGTCGTAAAGTAACTCGAGCCAGAGTCACTCAGCTTGTATCTAGATTGTGACGGCTGGTGGGTTTGCTCTATCCCTTTATATATACAGTCTATGGGCAATATATAATTACACATTTCTTGCTTCTTATCCTCGTGAACAGCCCTAATGGTGAAACGCTGTTCTCCGTCTCCACAGAAAAAGGCCGTCGGCGTGCGCTCTAACTTCCTCGTGTCACTCTCGCTTAGCTCAGTGAAGGCATGATTCTGCTGTACATTTTTCATGAGAGAAAGAGAGAGGGAGAGAGAGGAAAGAGGAGAGAGGGAAGAGGAGGGGGCTGTGGTTATTACGGGACGATTCTCTCACTCTCTCCGGCCCGCGGCAGGGCACGGCGTCGGCCATCTTGGAGTGGTAGTGTTTAATGTTAACTTTGCCCAGGGGAGAGTCAGCGAACGTCACCGAGGAGCAGCTGTGGATCAAAATGACATAGAAGAGATAGAAATGACAGAGGAAAGAGGAAGAGGAGTAAAACAGCTCCTTCTAAAGAAAACAATATCTTTTTTTTTTTTTTATTGCCGAAAGAATATTTTTCACGGATAAACCTTTGTTACCTCATCAAAAACAGACCCAGAGTTGTGTTTTGTTTCATAAAATAATCCTTTATTATTAGACTGTCTACGTCTCCAAAGCTCAAAATGCTCTGCTTCACCTTGTGATGTCATGCAGTGGTAGTTTTCAAGTGGACAGCTGCTTTTACTTTTAGTTCTGTAAAGATTTAAGGCTGAAATTATCCAAATGATTCAAGTGAAGGTGTGTGGAATAAGAAAAGGAGGAGGAAAACAAGAAAAGAAAATTATCATTAATTACAAAAATAGTTACTTTAGTCCTTTTTCTTATTTTTTTCTTATTTAGTTTTACTTCCTACTCTTATACTCTTACATCTCTTCCGTTTTATTACTTACCTCCAATATAAGAACAGAATCCATTCTTAATGTGTCGTCATCGGGGTTGGGGAAGTTACTTTTAAAAAGTAATGTTTGCTCCATACTTGTTACTTCTTTCAAAAGTAATCCCTTACTTTATTTACTTACCCTCTATGAAAACTTATATTTCTTGTTACTTTGGTTACTTTTTGGTAGTAGACTCCATCTAAGGCTAAATATGAGACCAATAGTCGACAAGAACGGTAAGGGAAAGTTGAAAAGAAGTTTGACTCGAGAATTCAAGAGGACGTGAAACTGTTAAGATGTCAACGGGTTTGGTCCATGCAGATTACCCAGGGGATTCAACTCGGCGGGTGAGCGCGTGTCTTCCGAGGTGGTTGCGCTGCGACTGGCTCTGGGTCAGCCAGGAAAGACTCGAGGTGAAGGTGGCATGACACTCCAGCTGTGTGCTTTACAGCTCCTCCCGCCCAGACCTTATCGCCTCCCGGGGCCTTGGGATCAGTGCCCACTGCGCCGTCTCTACCCACGGGCAGGGATGGGCCCCTTCTCCTGGTGCAAATGTCGACTGGGGTGGACTGTCCTCAGTGCTCCCATGTCTACGGTGAGCACCAACTGCGTCGCGCTGCCATGGGGGGGACTGGCCTGCGTACACTAAAAAATAATGTTGTGCCAATGTAATGTAGCCAGTCCATTACTTGGGCCTAGGGCTAATTAAAGGGTAAAATAATGAGAAACTGAAACAAAGTTTTAGAAAGGTTTATAGGAATAATTGAGTATGTGCAGATTGAAGTTAAATGTAAAAGAAAAGGAAATAAGTAAAAGTGCATTTAAATCGAAGTAATTGTGTTAAAGTAATTGTACTTACCACTCTGATGTGGTCTGCCTCAGGTGCTCCGGCCAAAAGAGTCCCCGGGGAGCCAGAGCACCTTAAGAAGGTTCCGGGGCAGCCAACCATGTTGTTTGGAGGAGGGGAGCAAAAATTTTTAACTTGTTCTATTTAGTATTTTAAAACATTAAACACTGCTAATTTAAATAAAGATATATATCTTTTTGTAAATAATGTAATTGGATGTTGTTTGGACACTGTTTTGATAGTTAGCTTTTAGATATTAAATGTACAGGTTAGTGGAGCTTACCTGATCGTTGAAGTGGGCTCACCCAAGTAGGACAGGGCCTTTAAAAGAAGCCAGCCTCCCCTTGTTCAGAGAGGTGCTGTGTGAGCGCAGGTAACTGCTATGCCTGTTTTTAACCTTTTTTTTTTTGGAACTTTTGTAAATAGTTTTTTGTCTTGTCGGGAATAAATGCACTGGGATCTGCACTGTAAACTGGCTCAACTTGACTCTGTTCCTTCTAAAACCGCTAAGGCTATTACAGCCAAATTGAAAAAGGAACTATGTTTTATTATGAGATTTTCAGTAGAAGCATGTTACACTATTTTTACCCCCCAAAAAGTTACGTTAGATTACGTTACGTTAAGTTAGTTACGTTACTGAAGCATGTTACATCCAGCACTGCTCATCACCCCTTCAAACCTTAAAGGTTGTATAGAAGATTTTCCGAGGAAAGAGAAATGCAGCGACTGTTTGTCCTTTTTTAAATGTTGCGTTTCGCTCTTTTTCCCCCTCTCTTCTTCTTTCAGCGACATCAGAAACTGACTTTCTTTGGCGGCGAACTGGTCGTGGATTCTTGTCTGCCATTAAAACTAAATTTGTGCAAACTGAGAGGAAGCGACAGTTCGAAAAAGACGCCAAGAACCGCTGTGCTGGTTGAGTAAACGGCATCAGTGCGTGAGAGGCGAACATAAACCACGCAATCCCAGCGGGTCGGCAAGTCAGAAACGTAGAAACGTAGGGAGTTTGATTGACAATCTAACAGCCAATAGATAAAGAGGGAGCCTTGTTATCTATTGGCTGATGTTTATCTGCCCCCACCACGTCCACAGTTGATGGATTTTCATTCTTTTTTTTTTTTTGGTCATAATTATAAGGCTGCTGCATCTCTATAATTCTATTTTGAACTTTCATTGACTATTTGAAACAAACAAAAAAATCCTCCATACAGCCTTTAATGTATGCACTCCCTTCCTGTCAAGTCAAAATGTCTAATGTCTTTTACTGTTTGTACTGTTTCTAATATCAGAACAAAAGGAAAAAAAAAAAACACAACATAATGAAGCACTTCCTGTATCACCACATGACATCGCAACGTGGAACAAAGTGCTTTTTATTGAGAAGAAGTCAGGCTAAATCTGCAGGGTTTGTGTGTTAAACATGTGTGAATGAAACAAAACACAACTCCAGGTCTGTTTGTGACGAGGAAACACATCTGAAACGAGTGTAACATGGGCCCTTTAAGGCAGGGGTGTCAAACATTCGGCCCAGGGGCCAGATCCGGCCCTCCAAGACCTTTAATCTGGCCCTCTGCTGATTTTCTACTAAAATATTTTAATTATATTTTCTATTAAAATCTTGTTAATTTTCTGTGGTGTTTATCACAGCAGCGTCTCCAGTGTCTCTGTACGTGGCCCCTCCCACCAGAGCAGCACAAATGAAGACTTGTCTCTTTCCAAACGCTTTTAAAGGACGATCGTTTTGACTGTTGACCGTGACACCCTCATCAGAAAAATGTCCAACAGAAAAGTGGAGCCGAGTGCAGGATTTTACAACAAAAATGGATTTATTCCTATTTGCAAACAAGTTCATGTTAAAACATTGTGTTGAAATTAAATTTTTCTTTCAAATTGTTCATAATATTATTTATTATAATATTATAATATTTTGTAAAAGAAAGAGTTCATCAATTAAAAACGATTTCTGTAATAAATTTGTGTTTCTCTGCACAAATATTTGAACTTATTTTTATTTTTAGGGTTTATATGACATGAGTTTTCTGATCCGGCCCCTTTGGGATCAAAGTAGGTTGGATACGGCCCCCGGACCAAAATGAGTCTGACACTCCTGCTTTAAGGTGAGTGTTTGGAATCAGATCTCATTTTGAAAAAGAATCAGATCTTCTTCTTTTTTAATTTCTATGCCTCTTTTTTATCTTCAGCACATCACAGAAGCAGAGTCAGCACCCGGAGAGAGAGCTTTGTGCACGAAAACAGTTCTGTATTGTTTTGTATTTCAAAGGGTAAACACACTTCCACTTTCAGTTTGAACCTTGGTAACTTTGGTCATTATTTTCTGTGATTAGTTTGAGGATAAAACATTCTCACGTCGGCGTTTCTCGAACAAGTAAACGTAGAAAAGAGCCGGTCTGAATGGCTCTTTGAAATGAACGGATTCAAAAGATTAAAATCCCATAAAAGAGCTGAAACTACACTACACTATCACAACAAAATAAAAATAAAAATACTGTACATAGCGCCAGGTTTGTGAAGTTGTAATATAGTTTCGTATCATGTTTTTGTATCTTTATGCAGAATCGTCTTCAGGGAACATGGGTGTGGGCGGAGTCTTGTACAGAATCTTGCGTCTAACTGCAAGAAGGGTTTGAATAGGGCCCAGGAGAGATCGCTAGATTACTCAAACGTGCATGGATGACTCTAAAACCTCGTCAGGCGTGTTTTTGATGAGGGAACGTTATGGTATAAAAGCTTTAATCAAAATACTACAACTAATACTATTACTAAAAGATGCTTATTTGACTAATCCTTCAGCTAGGTACTCCTAACCACCATGATACTACACTGCTACTACTACTACTACTACTACTACTACTACTACTACTGCTACTACTACTACTACTACTACTACTACTACTACTACTACTACTGCTACTACTACTACTACTACTACTACTGCTACTACTACTACTGCTACTACTACTACTGCTACTACTACTGCTACTACTATTACTGCTACTACTACTACTGCTACTACTACTTCTTGTTCTTCTACTAAGGTTGAAGAAGGTCCCAACAACTGTACAACAACTCACCCTTATGGAACAGATAATACTCCCTACAACATGTCTAAGTCTTTCAGGGACTCAAACTCCAAACTGTCTTGCTGTGAGGTGAAAGTACAAACCAATTTACCACCATACTACTACTACTACTACTACTACTACTACTACTACTACTACTACTACTACTACTACTCTACTACTACTACTACTACTACTACTACTACTACTACTACTACTACTGCTACTACTACTACTACTACTACTGCTACTACTGCTACTACTACTACTACTACTACTACTACTACTACTACTACTACTACTACTACTGCTACTACTACTACTACTACTACTACTACTACTACTACTACTACTACTACTACTACTACTACTACTACTACTACTACTACTACTACTACTACTACTACTACTACTACTACTACTACTACTACTACTACTACTACTACTACTACTACTACTACTACTACTACTACTACTACTGCTACTACTACTACTACTTACTACTAAAACTACTACCACTACTACTACTACTACTACTACTACTACTACTACTACTACTACTACTACTACTACTACTACTACTACTACTACTACTACTACCTACTACTGCTACTACTACTACTACTACTACTACTACTACTACTACTACTACTACTACTACTACTACTACTACTACTACTACTACTACTACTACTACTACTACTCTACTACTACTACTACTACTACTACTACTACTACTACTGTACTACTACTACTACTACTACTACTACTACTACTACTACTACTACTACTACTACTACTACTACTACCTACTACTACTACTACTACTCCTACTACTACTACTACTACTACTACTACTACTACTACTACTACTACTACTACTACTACTACTACTACTACTACTACTACTACTACTACTACTACTACTACTACTACTACTACTACTACTACTACTACTACTACTACTACTACTACTACTACTACTACTACTACTACTACTACTACTACTACTACTACTACTACTACTACTACTACTACTACTACTACTACTACTCTACTACTCTACTACTACTACTACTACTACTACTACTACTACTACTACTACTACTACTACTACTACTACTACTACTACTACTACTACTACTACTACTACTACTACTACTACTACTACTACTACTACTACTACTACTACTACTACTACTACTACTACTACTACTACTACTACTACTACTACTACTACTACTACTACTCCTACTGCTACTACTACTACTACTACTACTACTACTACTACTACTACTACTACTACTACTACTACTACTACTACTACTACTACTACTACTACTACTACTACTACTACTACTACTACTACTACTACTACTACTACTACTACTACTACTACTACTACTCTACTACTACTACTACTACTACTACTCTACTACTACTACTACTACTACTACTACTACTACTACTACTACTCTACTACTACTACTACTCTACTACTGCTACTACTACTACTACTACTACTACTACTACTACTACTACTACTACTACTACTACTACTACTACTACTACTCCTACTACTACTACTACTACTACTACTACTACTACTACTACTACTACTACTACTACTACTACTACTACTACTACTACTACTACTACTACTACTACTACTACTACTACTACTACTACTACTACTACTACTACTACTACTACTACTACTACTACTACTACTACTACTACTACTACTACTACTACTACTACTACTACTACTACTACTACTACTACTACTACTACTACTACTACTACTACTACTACTACTACTACTACTACTACTACTACTACTACTACTACTACTACTACTACTACTACTACTACTACTACTACTACTACTACTACTACTACTACTACTACTACTACTACTACTACTACTACTCTGAATACAATTACTTTGAAAAATAATTGAACTCTGCCGGTTCAGGTGACGGACTCTTCTGATTTCCAATTACAAATAGCTCATTCAGCGGCGACATTGTGGTGTAATGGACTTTCTCTGCTTTAGTCGGAAATCTACCGGTCCCCGGAGACGCGCCTTTTCATTATTAAAGGCCCCTGTGCCCGGCCCTGCCTCTGTCGCGCTGAAATTACCTGCTTTTGAGACCTAAATCCGTGCAGAGGGAGCAGAAGGAGCGGAGCTAAAGGCCCATCTCCTCCTCGCCGGTCCAGCCCAGACAAGACGGAGAAACAACAGGACCCAGGAGGTTTGAAAGACGAGATGGAAAAATAAACAAGAACCAAAACGAAGAAGTGAAGAAGCACTGATCGGAGGTTTGGGGACGTCCGCGGTACAAGGTGAAAATGGTTCTGTGGTTTAAACTTGATCTGTCGTGTGTGTGTTCGTGTCCAAAACTCAATATAGCGGCACAAAAACGTACAGGAATACTCAAGATTTATGAAAACATGGAGTCAAAAATGAGAGCGCCGGTCCTTGAGCAGCCACACACTACAAGAGAATATGAATGACAGTACGCACGAAAAACGATTGAGATATTAGCTGTAGTTTAGTATAGTTTTGTTTGTTTGGAATCCTTAAAGGCCTGTTTACACGAGAATGTTTGCGGATAAAAACGACTAAATATTTTATGGGAAGTGCCTTTCGTTTAGACGGTGGCGGCGTTTTTGGGGCTTAAAAACACAAAAATCTGAAACCACCAAAAGTTGAATACACTCCGCCGTAGTTTGTCCGTCTACACTGCCCAAGATGCAAAACTCTGGTCAGATCTGCTCAGGTCGCAGACGCATTTACGTCACATACATCACCACCGAGCTGCCTGGCAAATGCAAACACAATCAAATTCCACACACTTTTGCGTCACCGTATGCACACAGCTTTCCTCCTCGTCTAAACACGGAATAAAAAGTGAAGACGTGACGCCACTTTTGCGTCTTCTGTTCAGACCGTTCATCATATAAATGTAACCTAAATCTAGTAGAAAAGAACGCAATGGCCTGTACAGGAACAAACTCCTGCCTAATGAGTTCACACCAGAGTTTATATGTAAAGTCTGTGTGGACGCGTGTCTAGAGCATCTCGATTTTTTACAGCGCGTGTTCGGGCATCAGCATGGCGTGAATCTGTCATCGCCTTGGACGCACGTCTAGAGTGTCGACACCAAAACGCTCGTCCAAGGCGTTGATGCCAGAAAGTTGAAAATGCTGAACTTTTCGCATCAGATGTCAACCAATCAGGGACAAGTATTCAGAGGGTAGTGACGTTATTATCAGGAAGAAAGAGAAAGACCCAAGAACTAGAGCAACAGATATTAGCGGAGTATAAATATATATGCTGGAATCACTGAGCTGATCGTCAGGACTACACCAGAACCAGACCAGGACTAAACCAGGACTAAACCAGGACTAGACCAGTGTCTTTATTGGAGTATACATATATACACGCCGCAGTCATCGAGTCGATCTCCTCCGCTGATGGATTTTATGTAATAAAAACACTAAAGTCTTTGGTCTGCCATCGTTTCGGGAAAAGAGTGGGACTGGGCGCTTGTTTCTAGGGCAACGGACGCGCGTGAAGTATTTTTCTCCCGTTCGTCAAAGATGTGCGTTGTAGGCGTCTAAACTCAAATGCAAAGGCGTCCACGTAGAGGCGTCTGGGGCGTTTTTTGACGCACTGGTCTGAACGCACGATAAGACTTAACCTAGTCCCACTCTGAGCCTGCACCAGCTCCGCTCTAGCAGCTCTCGATCTGATTGGTCAGAACTGCAAATTTCTGACATGACACATTTTGTAGCGAAGGGCCAGTATTCAGGAAATAATGCGGAAGTAAAAATCTTTCTGGTGCGATGCGCCAATGAGCACAGGTCGTTGATAACAATATGACGCCATCTTGGATTCATCTTCCAGGTTTTATTACAGTTCTGTGGTCGACTCTTTGATTCAAGACGACTTTTCCCAGTTTTTATTGTTTGCAGTTCAGAAAATCCACAACAATTCTGGCATTACGAACAAGGCCCTTTAAGCTGTAATTGCCGATTTCTGAAGCAGTTGAACATTTTTACGGTTGAGTATTTTCATTAGATAAATCAGACAAAACCCGAGTTAATGCAGTGCTGCGCCGAGAGGTAATGGACTGAAGAATTCCTACTTATTTCTATCACAAAGGATCGGTGCAGTTTCCGCTCCCTCGCACAAACTGCCACAGACAATGGAGCTGAGACTGACGAGCAAAAAGTATTTAGACTTGACAAAACCACACATTTCCCGTCACTGTTACATTTATTATACTGACACGTTTTGTTTTAAAAGTCTCATAATGCAGGTTTAACAGCAAAGTTCTAACTTGATTTTCAAACAGAGGCTTAATTCCACAAAATATTTAGGTCAAGGTTCCACAAACAGGACTTGATTTTTGTTTCACTGACAGATTTTCTTTTGGTTTTGTTTACTCGTTGGCTTCACTTAATATGAATGTGATAGAGAAAATACTGCTGTACCGAGGGCATTCACTGTCAGCTCTGTTATCTTGGCCCCTGTCATCATAGGTATAATACTCCCTACAACAGAACCATAGCCTGACTGAATCTGTGTATCATTCGTTCATTCATTCTTCAATATAAAACCAAAAATTTAAAAAAAAATTAAAAACAACAGTTTTCTTCATTTTTTGTCTCCAAAACCAAAATGAAAAAACAGATAATGATTTGTTTTTTCAGTTTTCAATTTTGTGTTTAAATGAAAAATGGAAAAAACGGATAACGACCTGTTTACGTGACTGTGATGTCGGACTTTTGCGCCGCAAACGGACTGAACCAGGACTGATGCAGGTCCAGGACCACTCAGCTTCGAACTCCGGCCTTGCCGTGGGCTCTGAGTCTCTGGTCTGGTCCCGGCCTCGGTTTCAGTCTCTGTCTGGTCTCGGTCTGGTCCCGGTCTGGTCTCGGTCTCAGTCCCGCTCTGGTCCCAGTTTGGTCCAGGTCTGGTCTCAGTCTCAGTCTGGTCCCGGTCTCAGTTCTGATCTCAGTCTCGGTCTGGTCCCGATCTGGTCTCAGTCTCGGTCTGGTCCCGGTCTGGTCTCAGTCTCGGTCTGGTCCGTCTGGTCTCAGTCTCGGTCTGGTCCCGGTCTGGTCTCAGTCTCAGTCTGGTCCCGGTCTCAGTTCTGATCTCAGTCTCGGTCTGGTCTCAGTCGGTCTGGTCCTGGTCCTGGTCTGGTCTGGTCTCAGTCTCGGTCTGGTCCCGGTCTGCACTCAGTCCCGGTCTGGTCCCGGTCTGGTCTCAGTCTCGGTCTGGTCCCGGTCTGGTCTCAGTCCCGCTCTGGTCCTGGTCTGGTCTCAGACCTGGATCAGTCCTGGTTCAGTCCGGATACGGTGCAAAAGTCCGGCATCGCAGTCACGTAAACAGGAAACGGCCGTTATCCGTTTTTTTCCATTTTTCATTTAAACACAAAATCGAAAACTGAAAAAATGAATCATTATCTGTTTTTTCATTTTGGTTTTGGAGATAAATCTAGGATCAATAACATGTCCCTGGCACTTTTGCTGAAATATTTAGACGACCTTAACACTTGGTTGGCTTTGCTTTTTTTTATTTGAATGAGTCCAAAACAGAAATGGTTGTTTTTAAACCAAGTCTACAAATGTCTAATAATTTTCAGTTTGACTCTTTTCAATAATGCACCAAACCTACAGCCACCAACCTCGGCGTCGTCATTGATGGAGATTTTAATTTTGACAAGCAGATAAACGCAGCGGTTAAATCCAGATTCTATCACCTGCGGCTTTTATCCAGACTCAAAAGGGTTTATCTTGATTTGGAGCGGCTGATCCAGGCTTTTATCTCCACACGTCTCGACTCCTGTAATGACATGTACACCGGTATCAGCCCCGAGAACCTGTCACGCTCACGGTTACTCGGAATTTACACCAGGAGCATCAGCGAGTGCGTTTACATGAACATTAGTATCGGTTATGTCAGTATTCGTGTTACTGCGTTTACATGCGCGCTGAGAAACCGGGACACTCATATCCCCGTGTACATAATCAAATGTAATATCACGGTTTCTTTACATAATCTACAAATGTGCAAGTGCAAAAATTAACTTAAATCAATTTAATAAACCAGGAAAAATACAAACCGTGAGCTCCTTTAGCGTCAGAAGCTCGGGAGGTTTAACCAGCGGTGAAGAGCTGTGAGATCTCCCACAATCCACTGCACACATCAAACCTACAGATTCTTCATTAAAATCTTCTGCATAAATAAACTCAACTTTACAACATATAAACCATAAACACTGTAGAGCCACATCAGCCTGTTTGATCAGATAATTCAGCTTTGAGCACATTTGTTTACGTTTTACAGAAATGAAACTTAAGACCGCATCATTAATTTACATAAACTGTTAACGCTGATAAAAACAGATCGCTCTTTGTGCTGCTGAAGCGGTTCAGCTTTTGTCGGACTAAAAGACACGACTCAGTGGATTATGTTTGTTCTTTTTGTGACAGAAGAGGCTGCTGCTGATGGTGAGTCTGTTCTGTGTGTGAATCGTAGGAGATAGTTCATGTTTTAGTTTTTCAGAGATCACATGAGTGCAGGTCGTACGTGTGCAGATTGTACGAGTGCAGATGTAGTGCAGCTCTTTATTTTACAGTCATTTCACTCATGTGAAAGAAAAGAAAAGAAAAAGCCCAGTCTTTATTTAACCAAATTAAAAATATTGATAAAAAAATATATTTTTAGATGAGATCATTGCTGCCTTCAATTATGTTCACCCTAACATTACGTGTTATATTGTTTAGACTGGTTTTAGTCCTGCTTTAGTCCTGCTTTTAGTCCTATCTTAGTAATAGTTTAGTATTTTTTTAGACCTGTTTTAGTTCTGGTTTAGTCCTAGTTTAGGCCTGGTTTATTCCTGTTTTAGACCTGCTTTTAGTCCTGCTTTTAGTCCTAGTTTAGTCCTGGTTTAGTCCTGGTTTAGTCCTGGTTTAGTCCTGGTTTTAGTCCTGGTTTTAGTCCTGGTTTTAGTCCTGGTTTAGTCCTGGTTTTAGTCCTGGTTTAGTCCCGCTTTAGTCCTACTTTTAGTCCTAGCTCAGTCCTAGTTTAGTCCTAGTTTATCCTAGTTTAGTCCTGGTTTAGTCCTGCTTTTAGTCCTAGCTTAGTCCTAGTTTAGTCCTGGTTTTAGACCTGGTTTTAGTCCTGCTTCAGTCCTGGTTTAGTCCTGGTTTAGTCCTAGTTTAGTACTGGTTTTAAACCTGGTTTTAGTCCTGGTTTTAGACCTGGTTTTAGACCTGGTTTAGCCCAAAATGTGCCAAAACAGGAAAATACTGCCATTATTTTCAACATTTTTAGTTTGAAGTTCTAAGTTTGGACTTTTTCAGACGCTGGAAACACTGTAAATCTGTTAAGTGGACCTTTTGAGTTTGTAATTGAGTCCTCCCGCTCCAGGTTCAATCTTACTTATTCCTCATGAATAAAGTATCAGCTGAACCCAAATAAATAAATAAAAACGGAACATTTTTCTTTGCGAACATCGGCGGAGGTCGACTCTGCGCAGGTTTTCCAAATGCTCGCATCAATCACTGAGCATGTTAGGTTAAATAATCCTGGTTTAGTCCTGGTTTAGCCTTGTTTAGTTCTGGTTTTAGTCCTGGTTTAGTCCTGGTTTTAGTCCTAGTTTAGTCCTGGTTTAGTCCTGGTTTTAGTCCTGGTTTAGTCCCGCTTTAGTCCTGCTTTTAGTCTGAGCTTAGACCTAGTTAAGTCCTAGTTTAGTCTTGGTTTTAGACCTGGTTTTAGTCCTGGTTTAGTCCTGGTTTATTGCTGCTTTTAGACCTAGTTTAGTCATGGTTTTAGTCCTGGTTTAGTTCTGGTTTAGACCTGGTTTAGTCCCGCTTTTAGTCCTAGCTTAGTCCTGGTTTAGTCCTAATTTAGTCTTGGTTTTAGTCCTGGTTTTAGTCCTAGATTAGATCTAGCTTAGTCCTGGTTTTAGTCACGGATTTAGTCCTAGATTAGTCTTGGTTTTAGTCCTGGTTTTAATCCTGCTTTAGTTCTGCTTTTAGTCTGAGCTTAGACCTAGTTTAGTCCTGGTTTTAAACCTGGTTTTAGTCCTGGTTTAGTCCTAGTTTAGTCCTGGTTTTAGACCTGGTTTTAGACCTGGTTTTAGACCTGGTTTAGCCCAAAATGTGCAAAACAGGAAAATACCACCATTATTTACCACATTTTTAGTTTGAAGTTCTAAGTTTGGACTTTTTCAGACGCTGGAAACACTGTAAATCTGTTAAGTGGACCTTTTGAGTTTGTAATTGAGTCCTCCCGCTCCAGGTTCAATCTTACTTATTCCTCATGAATAAAGTATCAGCTGAACCCAAATAAATAAATAAAAACGGAACATTTTTCTTTGCGAACATCGGCGGAGGTCGACTCTGCGCAGGTTTTCCAAATGCTCGCATCAATCACTTAGCATGTTAGGTTAAAGCCTGTATCTATTAGCATTCATTGTCCTTAATGTCTCCATCTTATACAGTGTACCTTTGTGACGCCGTACGCCCACACATTATAAACAGGCGCTAACTCACTTTCCAGCACTATTAGTACGTATCAAGCTCTCAGTGATGAATCACTGCAGGCCTACGCGGTATTAAAAAGCACACAGAAAGCCCAGAATGGATGGAGCGTTCACAAACAAGTACTTAGTATGCAGCGAGGCATAAACAAAAAGAGCTTCCTTTATGATAACCTCTCCCATCTCCTGCGACGGCGCGTATGCAGATGGCCGGTACTAAAGCCCGCCGCGAGCCCAGCGTTTGAGCGTTTGAGTCTGTACGCGGGTCACGTCGCCCGCAGCCGTCCCCGTTTGTTTGTTGTCGTTCGCTTGTCATTTTAAAGAGGATGTGAGTGAGAGCGTCATGCATTAATACTGATAGAAGATAACAGGGCTATTTTAGAAAAGTTTAGTGGTTCAAGAAACGGAGCAGAACGGCAATGAGGTTTGCCAAAAGTATTGAAAATCAAATCAGCGCATCAGCGAATCGATACTAAAAAAGTTTCGTTGACGGGACAGAAATGAAGCTTTCCTGAACGTCTTTAGAACGATCTTGAGCTGTACAGATCAAGTATAAAAACACAGAGAAACTATGGAACCAAGCTGGACCACAGAGAGATCACACAGATATAAGGAAACACAGGAATAAAAAAGAAAGTCCGGCAATTCATGTATCATTCGTTGATTTGTGTGTTTGTTTGTTTGTTTGTTTTTAATAAAACCAAAAATAAGAAAATGAAAAAAAAAAATTTCTTCATTATTTATCTCCAAAACAAAAATTTTAAAATGGATAACGATTCATTTGCCTCAAGTGGAGGAGTTCAAGTATCTCGGGGTCTTGTTCTCGAGTGAGGGAAGGACGGAACGTGAGATTGACAGGTGGACAGGTGCAGCGTCGGCAGTGATGCGGTCGCTGTATCGGACCGTTGTGGTGAAGAGGAGCTGAGTCGAAAGGCGAAGCTCTCGATTTACCGGTCAGTCTATGTTCCTCCCTCACCTCTGGTCATGAGCTCTGGGTAGTGACCGAAAGGACGAGATCGCAGATACAAGCGCTCGAAATGAGTTTCCTCCGTAGGGTGGCTGGGCGCTCCCTTAGAGACAGGGTGAGGAGCTCAGTCACACGGGAGGAGCTCGGAGTAGAGCCGCTGCTCCTCCACATCGAGAGGAGCCAGTTGAGGCTCGGGCATCTGTTCCGGATGCCTCCTGGGCGTCTCCCTCGGGAGGTGTTCCGGGCATGTCCCACCGGGAGGAGGCCCCGGGGAAGACCCAGGACACACTGGAGGGACTATGTCTCTCGGCTGGCCTGGGAACACCTCGGGGTTCTCCTGGAGGAGCTGGAGGAAGTGTCTGGGGTGAAGGAAGTCTGGGAGTCCCTGCTTAGGCTGCTGCCCCCGCGACCCGGCCTCGGATAAGCGGACGAAAATGGATGGATGGATGGATAACGATTCATCCACCAGACCAGGTCTAAACCTGGTCTAAACCAGAACTGAACCAGGTCTAAACCTGGTCTAAACCAGAAATAAACCAGGACTAAACCAGGTCTAAACCAGGTCTAAACCAAAACTAAAATGGTCTCAGTCCTGGTCGGGTCCTGATCTCAGTCCCAGTCTGGTCCTGGTCTGGTCCCAGTCTCAGTCCTGGTCTGAAAATGACCAACTGAAGATAAACTACAGCAGGAACAAATTATAGTTACGGCAAATCGAAAAGCGAATGTGTCGCCGTAAAATCTGATGTGAAATACAATAAAATAAATGTCATAAAATAAACGTCACATGATGTTCGGTGTTGTACAGTGATATTTATATTATTCATAAACAGTATATGAATAGAATCAAATAAAAGCCATATTACAGAAACAAACATTGAGCTGTTACACTGAGAGCGCCCCCTGCAGGTTGTGGTGACTCTTTATGCAGCGTTTTTCATTTGGTTTTCATCGTTTTGTGCTTTGCGTCGTTTCTCTGTTTGCAGCGCATTTGATGACAGTAAGTCTTTATTTATATCGCACTTTTCACAGACATATGTCACAAAGACGCAGATCATTATTCAGCATTATTCATTCACTCCACATCCGGTGATGGTAAACTACTGTTGTAGCCACAGCTGCCCTGGGGCAGACTGACAGAAGCGCGGCTGCCATGCCAATCTGCGCCATCGGTCCCTCCGACCACCACCATCACTCACACACACACCACTTTCATGCTTTCATACTAGGCAATGTGGGTGAAGTGTCTTGCCTAAGGACACAACGACAGTTTTTTGTGACTAGCGCCCCCCTGTGGCTCCTGATTTTCCCAGCGTCTCCCATCCAGGTCCTGACCAGGCCTCTGAGCTTCTGAGATCTGACGGGATCAGACTTTTACAAGCCGGTTTGGCCACAGTGATACGTTTGTCTTTGTTTCTTGCAGTGTGTTTTTAAAAATGTGTTTGTATCTCGTTTAAACTTGTGTTTGAGTTTGTGAATTCGCATCGTTTCTGTACTTGAACTGTTTTCTCTAACTGACACGCATTGAGCCGTTGCAGTGCGTTTGTCCGTAGGATTGAGCCATTTGATGATTAAACATTTAGGTAACACCTTATTATAACTACACCTTATTTAGCCTTAATAAAGCATGAACAAAGGCTTAATTAATAATGAACAAAGACTTAATTAATAATGATTCACGCTTAGTAACTACTTAATTACTACCTTAATTAGCACTTGCACTTAATTTGCCAGTGCTGTAAATAGTTACTCATAATTATTACCTCCGCCAAGGAGGTTATGTTTTTGCTGGCGTCTGTCTGTCTGTTTGTTTGTTTGTTTGTCTGTTTGTTTGTTTGTCTGTCTGTTTGTTTGTTTGTTTGTTTGTTTGTTTGTTTGTCTGTTTGTTTGTTTGTTTGTTTGTTTGTCTGTTTGTTTGTTTGTTTGTTTGTTTGTCTGTTTGTTTGTTTGTTTGTTTGTCTGTTAGCAACATAACTCAAAAAGTTATGGACCGATTTTGATGAAATTTTCAGGATTTGTTGGAAATGTGAAAAGGAAGAACTGTTTGCATTTTGGGGGTGATCCAGAAGAAATCCTGGATTCTGGATCACTTTGAAATTTTAGTTAACATCGTGGTCAATGGGGCCAAAAATTTAGTTTCTCAATATCTGGGTTAATTATTGACCAAACCCCATGAAATTTGACTCAGGGATGGACAATGGGATCCTCTTTCATATTCCAAAGGCTGATCCGGATCTGATCCAGAAGACTGATTTTATCGCAATTTATATAAAAAATGGGGGTAGTCCTTGGCGGAGGTCTGCGCTCTCTGACTGCTTTTCTAGTTTCATACTAAATTACTCATGAACTAACCATTTGAACATTTATTAATCATTAGTAAACTATGAGAGAATGATTTACTAATAATGAAATTCAATGATAATTCAGGCAGCTGTTATCTGTTAGTTAAGTCTTTTTGAGAGATTTTCTAAAGTGAAGACGAATTATGCTTTATTGAGCATTTACTAAGCATGAATCATTATTAATTAAATCTTTGTTCATTATTAATTAAGTCTTTGTTCATGCTTTATTAAGGCTAAGTAAGGTGTAGTTATTATAAAGTGTTACCAAACATTTTAAGGCAGCAGTAAGTAAAATATTCAAAAGGTATTCTTCATCTCGTTTGTTGTTACTTGCAGGTTTTCCTCTTAATAACACTACTGCCGGGGTAAATGGAATATACTGATTAAAATAGCTTTAAGTGCATCAAAAACTTAACTTAAAACCCAAACAAATCCAGTTTAGGACAATTCCAAAATATACAAGTGTGTTTAGAATCGACCACGGCACAGTTTCTCCAGCATGAGCAGGAACGTGTTGCTCCCACCTTAGCGGTTTTATCTGGAGTTCTAAAAACTCTGGTAATAACTTTCCACTTGAATTCTCACCAGATGGTTGAATTTGTAACAAGACGTGATTCTGCGCGTCTCTCTTCCCAGGATTCCACCAGTACTTTTATTGTCGTCTCCGCTTCCCGTCTCTGTCGTATAAACTGCAAAGTGCTACGTTTTAATCCAATTTTACAATCTAAATAAAGAGTTTTTTTATTTTTTATTATCATTAGTGGATCATTTAAAGTGAAAGTCTGGTCCCCAGTCATGCATTAATACGTGTAAAGGATAACAGGTCCATTCTAGAAAGGTTCACTGGTTCAAAGAAAGAATTTAGAACAGCAATTTAAAGCGTATAAATAGGTAATAAGATCGTTAAAGCTGCTGCGCGTGATTTTTACAGCCTTAAAAAACTGAAAAACAGAAGTTAGGGAGTTCCTTTTAAACTGCAAGAAGTACAAACACAGTCCCCGCTTTCTTAACTTTTTATATTTATTTATAGCATCTTGATTATTCTGAGGTTGCAGCGAAGTTTTGCAATCACACAACAACTAGCATGTGAACAGAGCACCAGCCTTGCTTCCTGGTAAATACAAAAATTAAAGGTTTATAATTCAGAATATTTCTACTTATTTAGGACTAGTACCCATGGATTTCAGAATGATGAAACTATAGAATTGTTGGCGATTGCGTGTTGCTGGAGGGACTGTGTCTCTGGACTGGCCTGGGAACGCCTCGGGGTCGCCCTGGAGGAGCTGGAGGAAGTGTCTGGGGTGAGGGAAGTCTGGGAGTCCCTGCTTAGACGACCCGGCCCCGGATAAGCGGAAGAAAATGGATGGATGAACGGATGGAAATATCCTCAAAATCTGAAAACAATGAACACACAACTTCTATTTGGCCACTAAAACTAGTACGTTTATTTATTAAGGAAAAGCCCCTTGAGGTGAGTCACTTCGTTGTCGAGGGGATCCTTATCATCCAAAGAATACAACAAGTCACAAAAATACAAACAAGCAAAACAAAACAACATATCCAATAAAAAGAAACACAGAATGATAAGACAAAATACATAGACACAGACATTAAACATAAACATAGAGAAACGTTAATATAACAAGCAAACAGATTCCTCACTAAAAGCATCACACTGAGTGTGTTTACATGCACATCAATAACCCGGTTATGATCGGGTTTTTTGAGTATCCCGGTTTCTTGATGGTTCATGTTCAGTAACACAGTAACCCCGGTTATTAGAAACCAGGTTACTGTAGCTGGTTTATTCCGATAATAACCAGGATACTTGTGGCATGTAAACGCAGTATCCCGGTTACTGCAACATAAAGTTGAGTCGCATGCGTCCAAAAGACACTTTCCAGCCTTTCACCACAACAGTAGTGACATAAATAAATTGACCAACATAAATAAAGTGACCAAACGAGTGAAATGACTGTAAAAATAAAGAGCTGCGCTAAACCTGCACATGTACGAATCTGCACTCGTGTGACGCTGAAAAACTAAAACATGAACTATCTCCTATACTCTATATGCACAGAACACACTTACCATCATTAGCACCTCTTCTGTCACAGAAATAACACACATAATCCACAGAGTCGTGTCATTTAGTCCAAGAAGAAACTGATCACATCAGCGGCACAAGGAGCGAGTTGTTTTTATCGCCGCTAACAGTTTATGCTAATTAGCCAAACGGTCTTAAGTTTCGTTTCTGTAAAACGTAAACAAATGTGATCAGAGCTGAATTATCTGATCAAACGGGCTGATGTGTCTATAGTGTTTATGGTTTATATGTTGTAAAGTTGAGTTTATTTATGCAGAAGATTTTAATGAAGAATCTGCACAGTGGATTGTGGGAGATCTCGTAGCTCCTTAGCTTCTTATGCTAAAGGAGCTCACGGTTTGTATTTTTCCTGGTTTATGAAATTGATTTAAGTTAATTTTTGCGCCTGCGCATTTGTAAGATTATGTCAAGAAACCGGGACACTCCATTTGATCATGTACACGCGGATATGAGTGTCCCGGTTTCTCAGTGCGCATGTAAACACAGTAACACGAATACTGACAGAACCGGGATATGACTAATAACTGGGTTATTGATGTGCATGTATACGCACTCATTGTGTTTTAAGATGAATGAATAAGTCTTTCTTAAAGATATGGAATGATGATGTGGAGCGCAGAGAGTTTGGCAAACTGTTCCAGTCTGATGGTGCTTTGACGCTGAACGCTCTTCGTCCGATGACTCTGGAGGTCCTGGGTAAAACTAGTGCAGTGTTGCCAGATTGGGTGGATTGGGTGCATGCTCATTTGAGTGTCTTTTTACTACGTCAGGCGGAGAGGGGAAGCCTGAGTCGGGCAGATAATATTTGGGCAACTTTCAATAAGTTTGGGCGGTTTTGTTTTTCACACTAAACAACACGATGCACAAAAACACAACGAACCGTGTAGGACTTTCACTCCTGTCCAGTCTTATAGAGAAGCCTGTGCACAATTGAACCATCAATCAATCAATCAAACTTTATTTCTATAGCACCTTCCAACAACCAAAGTCGACCAAAGTGCTGTACAACATTGAAACAAGATAAAAAACAATAAACATCATACAAACAGGTCAACAAACCACATTACATCATTAAAATAAAGTGTCCCAGGGCCACTAATTTCCCCACTGTGGGACTAATAAAGGCATAACTTATCTTATCTTACCTTATCTTACCCGGTTTTGACTGAAGGTCAGGGCTGGGTACCCATAATTTTCGCCATCCTTCCTCTATACTCACTCTTTATTTTCCAGCTGGTTCTATCCATCTTCTTCTCTGCGCTGGGGTAGCTGTATGTCTGGTAATAAATATACAAAATGCATTCTGGATCCCAGTGTATTAGTTTACAACAGCCTCCATGCGCGTGCATAAGGTTGGTCAATAAGCCGCTACACCAGTGTTTCCCAAACTTTTTTTCTGGGGACTCATATTTTAAAAGTCACAATCCTTGCAAAGTCAATAAACATTATTCGTAAATCACAAAATAAAGGTGGATTTGACATTATTGAACATTAATGAGGATATCTGATCGTGTGTCTATGAACAATTAGTATGACTGAAGTTTTAAACAATGAAAAACAGTCAGTGAAGTAGCAAGAAAAGGATCCATAAGTCGCCTATTTGGACGTTAAATGTGGCTTATTTCTTTTTCTTTTCAACATTTAATTAAACCAGCAACAATGGAACAAAATAGTCAATAAAATAATTACAAAAAGATTAGAAATTATACATGTCTTAAGATTTCAACATGTGTCAGAACTGTATACTGCAGACCTACATGCAGATCATGACTAGCCTGATTCATCAGCCAGTTTCACTTCATACAAATGTCTGACCTTGCAGCATCAATATTCGTTCGCTGGACGGTAGGCGGGTACTTTTTTTATTTAACCCATCGCTGCTATTTGGTCGTGGCTGCTAACGGACCTAACTGGTATATTAAGCTTTTCCCAAATTATTTTTGCTCCGGCTTTAAATCCTCGATCTCGGGAATCGTTGCCAACACAGAATGTCTGGCTGTTCACTGATTGGCTGGTGTCCGAACTCACACTTCTGGGGTTCTTGTAAACCGTCTAGTGCACATGTGTCAAACATGCGGCCCTCCAAGACCTTTAATCTGGCCCTCGGCTGATTTTCTACTAAAATATTTTAATTATATTTTCTATTAAAATCTTGTTAATTTTCTGTGGTGTTTATCACAGCAGCGTCTCCAGCGTCTCTGTACGTGGCCCCTCCCACCAGAGCAGCACAAATGAAGACTTGTCTCTTTCCAAACGCTCTTAAAGGACGATCGTTTTGACTGTTGACCGTGACACCCTCATCAGAAAAATGTCCAACATGAGAAAAGTGGAGCCGAGTGCAGGATTTTACAACAAAAATTTACTTATTCCTATTTACATACAAGTTAATGTTAAAACATTGTGTTGAAATTGCATTTCTCTTAAAGTCTCAGGTTGTTCATAATATTATAATATTGTGTAAAAGAAAGAGTTCATCAATTAAAAAAGATTTCTGTAATAGATTTGTGTTTCTCTACACAAATATTTGAACGTATTGTTATTTTTGGGGTTTATATATCATGAGTTTTCTGATCCGGACACTTTGGGATCAAAGTCGGTTGGATATGGCCCCTGGACCAAAATGAGTTTGACACTCCTGGTCTAGTGTATTCTGATTCCTGATCTAGTCGCTGGAGAGAAATTAAATTGAGCAGAGGCACTAGATGGCGTCAGAATGGCTAGACTGTGACAAGGCGACCCCAAAAAAACAACAACTCTTCCCTCCCACCTGAGGGTCGTGACTCAGTCTTTGGGAAACACTGCTTTAGCCAACCATAGATTATATTTATTTTTATGCATGATGAAAATGCTGCTCGATGTTTTACCAAAAGTTTTACTTGTTTTCACAATTCTGGCAATGTTTTTAAAAAGCCAGTAGACGTTACATGTTTATTCAAATATTCAGCTAAATTATTTTATTTTATTTTTTTCTCAATCCTGGCAATGTTTTTAAAAAGTCTGCAAATTAAATAGCCTACAACATTTTTATTTAAATATTAATAGTCCTTTTTTCTGTGATAAATGAAAATGCTGTTCTTCATTTAACATGTTTCCTCAAAACTGACAATGTTTTTGAAAAGCCGAACAATGGATTACACACGTTTATTCAAAGATTAAAGGTTTTCTGTGACAAAACGTTGGTTGTTTTTGCTGAAGAGTGCAGGTTTTCAAACGTGATTGGGTGGAAATGACTAAACCCAGTCTGGCAACTGAAATAATACTGAAACTAGACACTCTTTTTGATACTGAAAATAAAATCACATAACTGGATAAAATCTGACCTTTCGTGAACAGTTTCCTTTTGGTTTTATCAGAGCGAGTGTCAGACCACACGGCTGTAATAAACAATATAATAATAAGAAATCGAGGTTGACATTTTAGTATTTATAGTGTCTCGCTCAGTCGTCCTCAGAAGTCCAACTTTGCTGTTCGCTGTCCAATTCATTGTGGTTCGTTGCTTTGAATGCGAAGAACTTCAAATGTCTGTCCTGCATTGACTCCGGAGAAGAGGGGCAGAGCTCACCTGCGTTAGCCCCCGAGAGGAGTGATGGATGGGGCCAGATTAAAGCAGCTCCGGCCCCTCCACGCCTGTCACAGAGAAATAAGGCTCTGAGCCGATTCCAGGGCTCGTGTTGGGTCTTAATATGGAGCCATAGTGGTTTACGTCAGTTCAGGTCTGTAGGAAGTCCAGGTCACTTATTGTGGTTATCGTCTTGCTACTGCTGAGTTTAAGACGCGCATCACAACGTTCTGTACATGCATCACGAGTTTTGGACTTCCCGGTCATCGCGCAATGCACACTGGGAAGGATTTTCCAAAAAAGTGAGCAACAAACCTCCATGTTTGTTTTCCCAGTGGGATGTGTCTATTGACAAAGTCGATCTTTTCAAGTCTTTTGAACCATGTCGCTTTTGTTTCTGGTTCTGATATTGTCATATTTTAGTTTTGGGATTCGGACATCGTAATTGTGTGGTTGTTGGATCCTAACAGCAGAAAACGGCTCGAGAAATGGGCTTCAGAAGTTTGCGAACTCCATAAAGGAGTGTTAGTTTCAGTTGGTTATCTCCTCCCTGCAGATATAAGGAAGTGTCCACCATCGTCTGACCAGAACTGAAGAAGCAGCTTGGATGAGCTGCGAAACGTCTTCAACTAAACTAACTTTTGTCTGAATTTTCTCCTCGCCATGGATTCTACCTGGATGACTGAGGGATTCTTCACACAACTCCATAAATGCAAAAAGGGAATCAGATATGTGTGACTGCAAACCTCCGTTCAAACTGTTTTCCTTCCCAAAGGAATTGAAAAATAGTGAAAGGTGAAGGTGATGGGCAGGATTGATCCACAGGAAGAACCAAAAAGGAAAACTTTGGCTGCCTAAGAAATCATTTCGAGTTTGCAGCGAACATTTTGTCTGTGGAGCGACAACAAAGCAAAATCCCGATCCCTTGTTCAACCTCGGTTATGAATTCAAAAAGTCAATGCCAAAGTGAAAGGCTCCAACTGTTCACCAAGAAACACCTTCCACTGCAAAGAGACCAAGACGTGATGTTGCTGTAAAACCACAAGAACAAGAAAGTGCAGCTCAGTCTGTTTGTCTTCTGCTCCTCTCCATTAACAAACAGGATCCTGCTTTGTTGTCGCTCCACATACAGAATGTTCACTGCAAACTCGGGATGATTTAGGCAGCCAAATGTTTCCTTTTTCGTTCTTCCTGTGGATCAATCCTGCCCATCACCTTCACCTTTCACTATTTTTCAATTCCTTTGGGAAGAGAAACAGTTTGAACAGAGGTTTGAGTCACACACATCTGATTCCCTTTTGCATCTATAGATTTCGCAAACTTCTGAAGCCCATTTCTCGAGCCGTTTTCCGCTGTTAGGATCCAACAACCACACAATTACGATGTCCGAATCCCAAAACTAAAATATGACAATATCAGAACCAGAAACAAAAGTGATATGGTTCAAAAGACTTGAAAAGACTTTGACAATAGACACATCCCACTGGGAAAACAAACATGGCGGTTTGATGCTCAGTTTCTGAAAATCCTTCCCAGTATGAGCTGCGCGATGACCGGAAGTCCGAAATTCGTGCATGTATTGGCCAATAAAGTTTAATAAAAGGTGCTTGGCTGATTTTGTGGCGACTTGACTCACACAATTTGTTTTTTGAGCTCAATTTTTAACATCACATCATGAGATTTTAACCAACTAAGAAGTGCAGCGTGTGCAGTTCAAAGGACACAAGAGGCTCTTGAATTTTGTGAAATGAGGCGTTTGTTTTTCCCGTATCCATGGAGACTGTGGAAGAGGCAAGATAATGAACTAACGATGAACATTTGAGATGCCACAGGCTTTTAAATACTTTATTGATCCCGAAGGAAATTCATTTTTCATTTTCACACCATATGTGGCAGCAAATGTGTCAGAAGACCTTCAGAGGAAATAATTTTAGAAAATGAACACAAGGGACTGTTTGTTGCTGTTTGTTTTTCCCATATCAGTGGAGACTATTTTGCTATGGACATTTGAGAGGCTACAGGCTTTTTACACTGTATGTGACAGAAAACCTAGAGCAAATATGACAAGACCTTCTAGAGGAAACACTGAGCCACACCTTCTCTTCTGGTCACTAGCCCATAGTTATTACACTGCGTCATTAACTAGTAATTACACTTTTATTACATAGTCACCACTTATTACTATTCTTATTTGCTACATGTTCACCTGGCGCCCCCTGGAGGCTGCTGTGATGCTGCAGGACACAGAGGAGGGACACTTTTGTCCAGAAGGCTCTTCCTCTCCTCAAACTGTCCTGACACAGATCTGCTGACCCTCCCTGACCAGTCCTCCTGTTAAACTGACCTGAGACCTTTAACTGAGACACAAACAGACTCAGACGGGCAGTTGCAGCAAAACTTTAATTTCACTCGGGAAAGTATCTCCCTCTAAAATGTGTATTTTTAAAGAACATTTTAAACAGTTTATAGTGGTCCTGGAATGCACCACAGTACGGCATAAAGTGTATATTTTTTCAGTTACATGTGTTTTAATTGAAAAAAATAAAAAAAATAAAAGACTTTCCAAAGATCTGACCTGTAACTTGACTTTGTCCTATTACATTGCGCTCAGACCGCGATGTCAAAAAAACGCCCTAGACGCCTCTTTTTGGACGCCTGTGCATTTGAATTCAGACACCCCCGACGCATCCTGGACGCCGCGGATGAACGGAAGAAAAATAATTAACGCGCATCTGTTGCCCTGGAAACAAGTGCCCGGTCTGACAATGACACACTGACACTGGTTTAGTCCTGCTTTAGTCCTGGTCTAGTTCTGGTTTAATACTGATCCAGTGCTCATTTAGCCCTGGCCCAATCCTGGTTCAGTCCTGATCTAGCCCTGGTCTAGTCCTGGTTTAGTCCTGGTCCAGTCCTGGTCTAGCCCTGGTGATCTGCTCATACATTTATAAACCTCCTTCTTCCGGATAATAACGTTGCAATCTCACTGGATACTCATTCCTGAATGGTTGATGTCCGACGCGAAAAGTTCAGCATTTTCAACATCTGACGCCAACACAATGGATGCATGTCTTGAGCGTTCTGGTGTCGACGCTCTGTACGTGCGTCCAGTCCGTCGATGCTAGATTCGCCTGACACCTTAAGACTGAAGGCCGTAACAAGTAATAAAGTGTCGTGAGTATACCACATGCAATTATAAAATACTGAACTTATATATTTGTTTAAATATTTGTTAATGAAGTCACACAATGAATGCCTAACCACTGAAATCTGAAATATATGTTTAAAGGTGCCACTGTGTGAAAACATATATGTTTTTAAAGTATTCCCTTTGCAGAGATGAGGGTTGTGTCTTTTTAAGGAAATCCTTTACAGAGCAGCTGACGTGGGGTCATCCTGGCTGGCACCAAGCCTAAATAGATCTGGTCATCCCCATAAACGGAGAGGCTTCAAGGAGGATCCAAGGCCTGGTGAACCTGGTCAACATATAATTTGCATATTTCTGTGAATGTATATATACTGGGTGAAGGGACAGACGCAGGTGTTCAGATCGCCTGATGTAAGTCCTGTGTAGCTGTAGATCATGTGGGTTTTTTCGGAAGGTTCAATGCGTGTCCTAAAAAGAAGCACGAGAGATGGAGAATCCGAGAGAACAGGCCACTTTATTTCAGCATTTCCATTGAGAGAGATTCAAGTTGATTACCAAGTACAACTGCCACCCCGGAACGACGTCTCTGACCAACTCAAAATCAGGGGTAGCTTTATACTACATCTTGCCAAAACATTAACTTGTTGATTTAGCATATACAGCAAGAAAATGAACAATACTGCTGACCCAGTGCACCTTATCATGGGTGGGAACATGCCACGGGGTCCACATATGTCAGTTTTTCTGCTTCGTGGCATCTCAAAGTCCAGAAAAACATGTTCTTTATGGCACTCAAAGTACAGAAAAAACATGTTCTATAGACCTATAGATAGTCATACGTGTTTTCCACCCTGTTGTCATTCCAAAGTCCATAATATTGGGTGAATTAGCATGACCAACACATAATATTTCCCACAATCATCAGGGACAATGATCTGACCCAGAGCTCTGTATTAGAATTGTATTGAATAGGGAATACATTTTTGTGATTTCAATCGATCGATTCCAGTCATTATTTTCTACAATTGGAACATGCCAACGAGATGTGTGAAGAATCCCTCAGTCGTCCAGGTAGAATCTATGAGGAGAAAAATTCTGTTTGTCGACTGGACAAAAGTTAGTTTGGTTGAAGACGTTTCGCGGCTCATCCAAGCTGCTTCTTCAGTTCTGGTCCGACGCTGGTGGACACTTCCTTATATCTGTCTACAGGGAGGAGCGAACTAACTGAAACTAACACCTACTTGTTTACAGTTTCTGTTTGTTAGTTCGGCCTATTGACCTGTGCAGGGTGTGGGGTCTAATTAGCAGAACAATTAATGTCCATAATGAAGCTTCCACACCTCTGGACCTGACCTGGCTGCACCTATTGTTCTCTTGTTTGTTTTGAATAAGGTTTGAGGATGGAGTTGTAAATATTTACAATTAATTAATTAACTAACAGAAATTGTAAACAAGTAGGTGTTAGTTTCAGTGTAGTTTCAGTGTAGTTGGCTCCTCCCTGCAGACAGATATAAGGAAGTGTCCACCAGCGTCTGAGCAGAACTGAAGAAGCAGCTTGGATGAGCAGCGAAACATCTTCAACCAAACTAACTTTTGTCCAGTCGACAAACTGAATATTTCTCCTCATGTCAACAAGATGCACCACAAAAATGCAGGACGCCGTAGACACGCGTCCACGTAGACTTTGTGTGTAAACTGGACGCCTTGATGCTGCTGTCTGAATGGACCTTTAGGCAAAACTGACTCTTGTGAGCTTCAAGTCGTGTTATAATGTTGTTTCCTCTTCAAAAACAGACCTGGAGTTGTGTTTTGTTTCATTCACACATTTTTTTAACCCTTTATTATGAGTCTGTTTACATCCTCAAAGCTCAAAATGCTCTGTTCCACCTTGTGATGTCATGAAGCGGTAGTGAACAGCTTTTTTTTTACCTTTTGTTCAGAAGAGATTATCAATTCCATGACTGAAATTATTCTAGTGAAGGTGTTTGGAGTTTAAAAACACAGTGGAGCACTTCCTGAACAGACCATTTTCAGCCTAAATGTGCAGGGTTTGTGAGTTAAACATTTGTGAACGAAACAAAACACGATTCCCGGTGTGAGTTTGTGATGCAGAATCCATTGTGTTATAAAAATAGCACCAAGATGATTTGTTTTGACCTTGAAAAAGCTAAAACCGACGATAACAAAGATCCTATTCTGAACCAGCTGTCGCCACTGACGTTCTAATGACTTGTGTTGAAAACGCAAATGTCCCGTCATGTTATTTGACGGGTGTAAAGTGTGCTGAATTTCCAGGAGCGTTAAAGCAGCGCTGCGTCTCGCCCCATTGGCCCGTGTTCAGATAAAGAGCCCGGGTCCATTTGGCACATGTCAGAGTCTCCGTGTGGGGCCTTCGCTGTCTGTCCGAACTGTCAGCGTCGCCCCGAAACTAAATCACCACCAAAACAACATCAGCTCTGCGGGATCACACACAATGCCACAGTATCACACATTACTGCGTAAAAAGTCCTCCAACACCGGACCGAGGCCTTCTGCAAGATTTAAAAAACTGAAAAGACTGAAAATGGACACAAGTGCAAATATGGAGTTTATTTTTGGTACTTTAGTGTTATATTAATGGAAGGAGAATTAAATAGCTGGGAATTAAAATATTTTTTTTTGAGTTTACATGGAAATAATAATTCTGAATTGAGGTTTAACTCGGAAAACTCGTTAAATTGTCTTTATTTAATTCCGTTCAGCGTCTGGGGGTGGGGAAGGTTCTGATTGGACAGAGACACGATACCGGCTTTTCTGTCACCTCAGTTTGTCGTTACGCCACGGACACAAACACGATCCAAACTTTTTTCGCAGTGGTTCCGATGATAATTGTGCAGCAGCTGGAAAATTGTCTCATCACACTTTACGTCTGTCGGCTGAGGAGGAGAAGGGAAGAGTGTCGAAGAAGGAAGGAAGAAAAGAAAAAGAGTGTGAGGCTGCTCTACCTCGGCCCGCGCCCACATCCCGCTTGCGAATCCAAAGAGACGTGGATGAAAGACCAAAGCCAGAGCTGCTGGAGCCAGATCGAAGGGCGACACAACGAGCATGCGCTGAACGACCAGAATTATTTTTAAAGAATAATAAACGTTTACACGATCGAGGAATAAATGAATTTGGCTTTAAAATCAGAATAAACCATTTACTTCGGAATTAAGTTTAATTCCGAATAATAATTTTCATTAGGAAATAAGTGTTTACATAGTTTTTTTTAAAGCAGAATTCATTTTTATTCCGAATTTAATTTTTATTTGGAATTAAAGCTCTCATGTAAACGAGGCATACTCTGACAGAACCAATCATGAGTGAGACTGCTGATGATACTTTTAGATTTACTTTTAAATTTACTTATAGCCGGGTATGTTGAGAAACTAATATTTCCCTTTCTCTGTTTTCCAAAATAACATCGTGCACACAGCATCGTTTTCAAAAAGGTTTTCGTTTACATGGACCCGCATAAATACTTCATCGAGCGCCGTCAGAACTCCACCAAACCTCTGGGCGACACCTGGATTAGATTTCAAACCTGTAGAGTTTATTTCATTACAGTTGTAAATTTTACTCAAAACCTTTGAAACCATCTTGAAAATCTTGCATTAGTGAGCAGCTCGCCTCTCCACAGATCTGTTAAAGGTTGTATAGAGGATTTTTTCAGGGAAGAAAAATACAGCGACAGTCCTTTGTCAAATGTTGTGCTTGTGTGACACCACCTTCCTCCTCCACAGCTCCTCAGTAGAAACATCTCCTCCCGCCTCTTTACTCTAGAAATCACGCTTGTTTACATCCAGTGCGTCTTCAGAATTACTGTTGAAGTTTCCTGTCTAGAAATAATTTAATGACCGACGCGTCAGTTTTTAGACCCTTCGTCTGCTTCAGTCGCGCCATCGCTGGAAGGAATCTCCAAGAATCAAATCAGTTTGTCTTCGCTCCTTTTCTCCTTCTCTTCTTCTTTCAACGATCTCAAAAACGGACTTTCTTTTGCGACGAACTGGTCGTGGATTCTCGTCCGCCGTCGCGACAAACTTTGTGCGAATTGCGAGGAAGCGACAGTTTGAAAAAGCCTCTAAGAACCGCTGCATAAACCACGTAATCCCCGTGCGCCGAGAGTCAGTTACACTAGAAACGTAGGGAGTTTGATTGACAACCTAACAGCCAATAGATAAAGAGGGAGCCTCGTTATCTATTGGCTGATGTTTGTCTGGACTCACTACGTTCACAGTTGATAGATTTTCATTCTTTTTTTTTTTTTGGTCATCATAATTACAAGGCTGCTGCGTCTCTGTAATGGTATTTTAAACTTTCAATGACAATTTGAACCTAAAAAAAAATCCTCCATACAACCTTTAAAGAAGTGGTAAAATCACTGACTGCTGAGCTTTTGGTCTCTGGTCATGGATCTGAAACATCAACTGTGTGAAAATGAAACACATGAAAACTGTTTCAGCAGAAGAAATGTGGCTGCTGCTCTGATGCTTCTTCTTCATCATCATCATCAGAGCAAAAGGGAAACACTGGTCGCACTTTTGGTGCTTCAGCTCCTAAAACTCTGCTTATCTCACTTTACACGCAAACGCCAAACTGGAGTTTTCCAGAATCTCCACTCTACCTGAAGTTTTTAGAATCAGTTTTTTAAAATACCTGTGTGTGTGTAGACAGGACCTCATACTGCTGGTATGAGCAGCTTTGTAGGGACCGATTCACTGGGTTTTAACAAGTGACATGTATATTTCTTGTTATTGAGTGTCTTAGGCTGCGTTCAGACTGCAGCCTGAAGTGACCCAAATCCGATTTTTTGGCTTATATGTTCCTGTATCCGATCTTTTAATGACAGTCTGAACGGCACAGATCCGATTTTTTCAAATGTGACCCAGGACACTTGGATATGTGCTCCTGAAACCGATACATATCTGATCTTTTGACATGTGACTTCAGTCTGAACGGCCAAAGTGCATTCATCCACCTACACGTTATCAACAAGACACAAACGTCACTATTCTGCGCTGAAGCAGGCGGAAACCGGAACTGTAAAATCTCCAGGTGCTCAATGCTCGCGACCATATTTGGACAACTTCCGTAAACACACACACGCTCGCTGCGGTTGACGCATGGGGTTGACGTCATCGTGTCTCCAGTGTCACATGTGGGACACTTTCGGGCCGTTTACCTTCACACTGGAGTCACAGACAAGTCGCGTTTAATTGGAAATGTGAACGACCTCGCAAAAACATCGGATTTCACAAAAAAATCGGAATTGAGCGTTAAGCCCTGCAGTCTGAACGTAGCCTTACTGCTTTCTGTTTTCTATGTTTTTGGTAGTTGTGTTGTGTTTGTACTGTGTATTTTCTTCTACTGCAATTGTCATTGTCTATTCTGTGTTTGAGTACAGCACTTTGGCCAGCTGTAAAGTTTTTAAAGTGCTTTACAAATAAAGTTGGTACGGTCTGGCAGATACAACCTTTTTCTCTCAGTTATGAAATTAACTAGTGTGATATCAGAATTTTCAGGTAAATTATAAACCTCTAAAAATGTGAAACTGGAGTAAAATTGGTGAAAATGTTTAGCAAAAATCTGTTTATGCGCTTTACTGAAATGATAAGTCCTGTCATGTGCACTTTAATGTCTCAAAACCCAGTTGCTTCTAAAATATGACCACAAAGATCTACACAACATGATTTTATTACCATTTTCTACCAATAAAATCCAAAACATCTCCATGGAGACACAAGCTGCAGACCAGACGTTTCACAATACACCTGTAACGTCATATGACATTAAAAATAAAACAGCAGAGTGAAGTGTTTTCCCCGTTTCCTCCTCTGATCTCCATCCTCTAAACAGCAACACGCTCCCACTTCCCGCAGCCCCAGATAATGACCGGGATTTTGTTTTTTTGTTTTTTTGTGGGAAGCGTTTATCAGCAGCTCCGAGGCCGCGCGGAGGAGACACATCACAGCGGATGAATATTTAACGCCACATTTCCGAGCGCTTATGGCCTTCACTGTCTCTATAGCTCCAGATCTTTGAAGCAGGTTCAGAGGGAATGAAAAGCGTCCGCTATCGGCTCCCGTGTTAATATGTCCGCCTTATCTGCAGCGCGCTTCATTAGCCCATTCACCGCGCCCGTCTGCATTGAGCTCCGGCCTCAAGCCTCGCGCCGAGAATTCGAAATGACTCAAAAGCTTTTCACCGGTAACGCTCAATCAGACGAAAATTCCAGACACGCAGCTCGGAAATTTCATTCAACAGATGCTAAAATAGTTATACGAGTTGCTGTTTTTAAAATTCTGTGGAGAGGCCCTGATGAGTCGGACGTGGAGGTGGAGGTGGCTTGTCGTCCTTGACTTGTCGCGTGGACAATTGAGAGCGGCGCTGTACGAGAGTGAGCATTGTTCACAAAGAAAATTCCATTACTGGACAAAGGTTGTAAGATGCGTTCAGACCGCGGAGTTTAAAAAAAATAAAAAATAAAAAATCTGGATGATGACTCTGGTTGGAGAATCTGTGTATTATTTGTTTGTTGGTTTTTCAAAATAAAATCAAAAACAAAAATGAGAAAATGATAAAAACAACAATTGTCTTCATTATTTGTCTTCAAAATAAATAAAGATTTTTTCAGTTTTCGATTTTGTGTTTAAATGAATTCGGTGACTTGAATTGCGATACTGGACTTTTGCGCAACATACAGACTCAACCAGGACTAAACCAGGACTAAAACAAGTCTAAACCAGGACTAAACCAGGACTAAAACAGGACTGAACCAGGACTAAAACTAGGAATAAAACAGGACTAAAATAGGACTAAATCAGGACTAAAACAGGACTGAACCAGGACTAAAACTAGGACTAAAACGGGACTAAAACTGGACTGAACCAGGACTAAACCGGGACTAAACCAGGACTAAACTAGGACTAAAACAGGACTGAACCAGACCTGAACAGTTATTTACATAAAAACCTGTATCTGATCTTTTAATGTCAGTCTGAACCACACAGATCCAGATTTTTTTCAAATGTGACCCAGGACACTTGGATATGTGCTCCTGAAACTGATACATATCTGATCTTTTGACATGTGACTTCAGTCTGAACGGCCAAAGTGCATTCATCCACCTACACGTTATCAACAAGACACAAACGTCACTATTCTGCGCTGAAGTAGGAGAAAATTGTTAATGAACTCTGTGTCACTGAAGTGAAGCACATCTCCACTCACCACTCTTGGCTCCGTCTCCACATCCACACGTTCATTTCAACGGACTGAACCACAAAACACCACGACCAAAAACCTCGTCCTTCTCCTTCTCAATCTCCTCCTTAAAACAAGTAAGTTGTTCATGTTCTGGCTCCGGTACGAGAGGAACTTTAAAATCTCCAGGTGCTCGATGCTGCGTCCATGTTTGGACAACTTCCGTAAACACAGAGACGCTCGCTGCGGTTGACGTCGTCGTGTCTCCAGCGTCACATGTGGGACACTTTTGGGCCGTTTAATGTTCATACTGGAGACACATACAAGTCACATTTAACTGGAAATGTGAACGACCTCGCAAAAACATCAGATTTCACAAAGAAATCAGAATTAAGCCTTGCAGTCTGAACATCATATGAACATCTCACACTCTGAGGACTTCAGGGACCGACCTCCTGCTGGTGTCCAGAGTCACGACTAAACATGAGGAGTCAGAGTTTCAGGTTCACGCAGCTAAAACTGAACATGTGAGACAGACTCGACTTTGACGCGGTTTAAATCCAGACTCAAAACGGTTCTGTTTAGCTGCGTCTGACTGAAGGATTTTCATTCATCATCATCATCTTTATTTATTATTACTCATGGTCCATTTAAAAAACAGACAAGGACAGTGACAATACAAAACAATAAACATTCATGTTTTTAAAAGACGACCACACCAGTGTCTCCACGTACTGGACTGACACCTTATTGCACTGAATCTCAAATTTGTGATTGACATTATTATTTCATTGTTTGATTTGTTCAGTCTGTAGATAAAACTGTACATTAAAATTCTTAGTGCAGCTTGCAAAGTGTTCACTCGTGCAGTAACAAACATTTCAATCGCACTCGTCCGTCGTGGCTCCTCAAAAGCTCCGTGAAGCGTCACTGTAAACACCTGCAGTCTTTGCAAACTGGCTTTTTTATAATTAATCCAGAGGTGAGCTGTACAACGGTGAACAATAAGATCTAAACAATAACAACTTTACATCATTTGTACAAGAACCAAAGTTACTGTCAGAATAATTTTATTATCCCATATTTGCTAAATACTTGTGTGATATTCTAGGCCTATGAGTTAACCATTTATGTACTACAATTCTTTGATTTATAATGTACCAATCACTTGTCACTTGTTGAATAACCTCTGTGTGTTTGACAACTGTGTGCAGTGTCCTGTCGCTCTAGTGAACCTCAAGATGATTCCTCACATGAAGCCAACTCCCACTGTCACACATGAAGAGTTATGATGGTGTCTGACTATACTAGGCACCTCCTGATTGTTAATCATGTTTTATGTGTTTGGACTATGCATAGCTGCACCAGTTTCTTATTATGTCTTTGCTGTTTCCCCTTGAGAATTATCATTCTGTAACTAGGGCCTCCTAATGAAATAAAAAGAGGAGAACGGCCTTGAGGCATCAGAACGTGTGGAGACTGTTGGTTTTGATGCCCACTCTCTGCCCGTTCTCCTCGCGAGTAAAACTGAATTAATCTCTTGTCTTTCTTCTTGTTTATAATGTTTAGATAAACCTAACAGTTACGCATAAGGGTATTTGCCTGAGCATAGATCGTCCTATGCCTGAGATATTTAATTTTTGTTGTAACAGACAACACAACATTTGACAATCAAAAGTCAGGAAATCTCATGTGCTGATCTTCTTTGGTCCTACAGGTCATGACCAGACTCTTGGCTGCATTATACTTTAGATCCTGCTCCACACCGTGAGCTGAACACATGTTAAGTTGTTGCTGGAGACCAGAGGTGCTCGGACTGAAAATAACCAAATCATCTGCAAACATGAAATGATTCACAACAAGATTTCCAGCCACACAACCTGTTTCAGATGTTCTAAGCTTTGTTGACAATTCATCTAGACACAAATTAAATAAAACTGGGGACATTCCACACTCTTCTCTCTAATTTATGTAATTAATGTCTATTTTTATGATGATTACTTGTTTTGATTTGTTTTTATTGTGATTTTAATATATTTCTGATTCTGTAAAGCACTTTAAATTACTTTGTGTACGGATTGTGCTTTACAAATGCTGCTTTTGACACTGTCGATCATGGGATCCTCTTACAGAGACTAGAGACTGGGTGGGCATCTCTGGTACTGCACTAAACTGGTTCAAGTCCTATCTAGACGACAGGAAGTATTTTGTTGAAATTGGAAACTGTGTCTCAGATCACATGGCCCTGACCTGTGGGGTGCCTCAGGGGTCAATCCTGGGCCCCCTGTTGTTCAATCTCTACATGCTGCCATTAGGCCAGTTAATAAGCAGCAATAACGTGTCGTACCACAATTATGCAGACGACACTCAGATCTACGTCTCTCTGGCAGCAGGAGACTATGGACCAGTGGAGTCACTTTGTCACTGCATCCAACAGATCAGTGTGTGGATGCAAAACAACTTTCTCCAGCTAAACTCTGACAAGACTGAAGTCATAGTGTTTGGTCCACAAAAACAAAGGGACAGTGTCAGCATCACCTCCAGTCTCTCTCTGTCTAAAACCTTCAAATCAGGCAAGAAATCTAGGGGTAATAATGAACTCAGACTTGAACTTTAACAGCCACATCAAATCAATAACATCTGCAGCCTTTTACCATCTAAAAAACATAGCAAAAATCAAAGGTTTACTGTCTAAATCAGACTTGGAGAAACTTATCCATGTGTTTGTCTCCAGTAGGTTAGATACTGTAATGTTCTGCTCACTGGTCTCTCCAAACGAGCTGTGAGACGCTGCAGAACATCCAGAACATCCAGAACATCCAGAACATCCAGAACATCCAGAACGCTGCAGCTCGGGTCCTGACTCGAACTAGGAAGTACGAGCACATAAGTCCTGTGCTCAGGTCTCTGCTCTGGCTCCTGTGGCTCAGAGACTTTAAAGCAGCTCTGCTTGTACAAGTGTCTCCATGGCCGAGCACCAAAGTCCATCTGTGACATGTTAGTGTCATATGAACATCTCACACTCTGAGGAGCTCAGGGACCAACTCCTGCTGGTGCCAGAGTCACGACTAAACAAGGGGAGTCAGAGTTTCAGGTTCATGCAGCTAAAACCTGGAACAGTCTGAACATGTGAGACAGACTCTTCTGTGACGCTGTTTAAATCCAGACTCAAAACATTTCTGTTTAACTGTGCAAATAACTGAAAGGTTTTCATTCCGCACTCTTCTCTCCAATTTATGTCTCTCTTTTTTATTTTAATCTTCATGATTATTTATGTTTTGATTTGTTTTTATTGTGATTTTAATGTATTTCTTATTCTGTAAAGCACTTTGAATTACTTTGCGTACGGATCGTGCTGTACAAATAAACTTGCCTTGCACCTTTAAGAGAGTTGTACACTATGTCTTGCCGCTCTGACTTGTTGCGGTGACCTTTTCGACTCGCCCAAAGATCTCTTTCCAAATGCATTTTCGTACATTCCCATCGTTCCTCGGACACGCCTCCGCTTCAGCCCGCTCCGCTCTCGGCTCTAATGTCACCGGACAGCTGCTAAACGCGCTAAAAGGATTTAAGGATTTCTATTTTCACCTTTTAAATGGTTTTCTGAATGTGATATTGCCACATGTAGCGGTTCTCATGCGGTTACACAGAGCCTTGATCAAAACGGAGCCGCTGTCTCTCCTCACTCTCTTCTCTTTCTCTCCTCTCTCTCCTTTCCATCCTGTCAGTAAATTGTACTTTATGGATCTGGAATATATTTGGTGCACATTTTCAATCTTCCCTCAGACTCAGATGAAGGTGACAGGAGCACAGGTCTGATCTGTCAAAGAACAAGATGGTGGTGTTACAGAATACAAACGAGAGCGAGACTGTAGGAGACACGAGCAGCTTTCAGAAGTATAAGTGCTATGATTAAAGAGCTGCACACGTCTTACAGTATGTAGAGTTTAAAGCTGCACTGTGGAATTTTTCTCTGCATGGACTGAATGTTCCAGAGTTTCCCGAGCAGCCAGTCCCCCCGGTCTGAATAAGAGTTTGGTCTTTCATTTGTTAATTCTGCAGAAATCTTCACTGTTTCTCGGTCCTTTCAGTTGTTTTTTCTCCTTTTTTCCTTACACTGCTACAAAAATTAAACTCTTGCCAAGTTAAAATGACTTGAATTATTCATTTATTCATATTTCAGTTCATTTTACATGACAAGTAAAATTTTCTACCAATGGACTTGGAAAAGGAAAAAACACCTGAAGAAAAGAAAAACAACACCTCTTTGTACTTAAAATAAGAAACTAAATCAAATTAAGAAAAAAAAGAGATTTATTCCTTTGGTACATAAATTTACTTTACTTTACAAATCAAGTTAAATCTTCTTAATTTGTGTAATTTGAATTTACATAGATATTACTTTTTGCAGTGAATAATCTGCCATGTTTTGGCACAAACAACTCACTAATGTCTGTACTGCATCCGTCGGTCCAAGACCAATTCTGGACTAAATGTCGTGCAAAATACTTCCACAATTTGAAAGTCTAACTATGACCCACTTGGACGTCAATCTGCAGTTAAACATTTGAACCGTGGACTAGTGGACTTTTTTGGACGTCATGGGGACGTCTGACACAGGAACATGACATTATTAATGAATAAATCCAGTGCACAAAGTGACGCTGAAACATCGTCTTTTCAGGGTCATTTTTGTTCGTCCAGTCTGGGTTCACTGAAGGTGCAGACTGTGACGCCACATCACGTCTTTTTTTCTGACGTCTTCCAGAACTCTGGATGAGGCTGATTTTTGTCCACACGAGGACGTTGTTGACATCTTTTCTACTTTTAATTTTTTTTTAATTTATGACAAATATCAACATTGATGTTATCAGTATTATTCATTAATATTAATTTTGATTATTTGTGATTCAACATTTCTTACTATTTATTTGTTTGAGTCCATTATATTTTATCTGTTTAATGAACTGATTTAGGTATTTATGTATGTTTATTTATGTGGAAATGCAATTTGTGTAAAAATTATAGCCCACTCATACAAAAATGATTATAATTCTATGGGCCTATGAGTTCAGCCATAAAAATGATCTAAAACACAGGTTCTTAACCTTTTCAATCTTAGGGCCCAACATTTTCTGAACAAAATAACCTGGGGCCCTGTCTCATAATAAATGCATTATATTGTACTGATTGTGGGGCTCCCAAGGAGGTGGTCCCGGCCCTATGATTAAGAATCACTGGTCTCAAAGAAGGTTATCGGTTTGAATCTCGCTCTTGACATAAAGCATCACTGGTTGTGGGTCAGATCTCCACTGACCCACACACATGAACAGTCACACAGACGGTGACGTCTCTCTTCTGCATCACTACAGGAAAAACAAACGTCAGTACTGGACGTACGGAAGACATTGAAAAAATAGTGTCACAGTCTGCACCTTCAGTGGACCGAGAAAACAACATCTTTATAGGCGAGTTTCACTGTTGACAAAAGTGCGCGTTGCATGCTGGGAATTATTTTGGTCGGCGGCAAGAAACACTAATTCAACATGACGGACGGAGCGAGAAAACACGTAAAGGGTATTGATCCTGGTTATTTATCCACTCTAACGGCAGACGACCCAAGACCATTTGACCAGAAATTGGTCATAAGCATCGACGGACGACAAATCACCCTTTTCAACCCCGACAAAAGGTGGAACAAACCAAATTTCTGGTCAGAATCTCCAACTACCTGGACAAATATTCACTTGGTCGATATCCACAATGACTTGGTGGAAACTCCTGGGCCATTCACAGCAGAAAAGATGAAAACCTCCAAGAGTCTCGATGTGTTGTTGAACTTGTTGGAGTCCACGGTTTGTTAGGATCTTCTACGTTTGCTCTGCGGATGTTTGAAAGCCGTTTAATTCACCGTTAGCGGTTCTTTTTCACTCAGAATACGAAAAAGACATTTTTCCTTCTTCCGTGCTTCTATTTGTGCATCCGATAATGCAGCAGGAATTTACCATTATCGGGGATAAATACGCGAGGTTACGCACTGTGTTTGACGCTACCGTGTTTCTTGCCTCCGACCAAAATATTTCCCAGCATATTTCTTTGTGACGTAAGAAAACCTGCTTTTCTTTGACTGGTTAATCCTCCGGTCAGTCACGTCCTCTGGGGTCGGGGAGGCAGCTCCTGTGTCCAGACCCTCTCGCTCGTCTTTGTAAAAGTTTGTCAGAGTGTGAGGTTCTGGATGGACAGGTAAGACGCAGAAGTACAAATAATATTAGAGATGTTTTTATTGCTCAAAAAGGTAAATTCTTATTCACTTTTTCCATTGACTTGGCAACAACAACAAAACCTGTCATCAGCTCCGTGGTAACTAATGAGCAGCCACTTTATTTCCCAGGAGTTTCTGAAACTTTCCGTCAGATTTGAAGTTTTAAAGACATTTATGGGCTGAAAATAATTGCGTTATGGATATTGGTTACACAGCTGGTTAGCATATTAAAACTAATTGAATCTCCTGGAGTCTGTGGCAAAAAATAAATGGAGATTTTACTTTCCCTTCCCGATGGACTGTTCCGCTTTACTTTGACGGTCAGATTTTTCACAGGGCCGTGGGCTCTGGGTCAAATAAGTACACAAAATACTCCCCACTTTTAACACGATCTGGGTCACACAAAATAGGCTCTATACATCTGTTTCATCAATAATAATAATACACTGGGTTTATTTAGCATTTTTTACAGTCACACAAAGACATTTCACAATAAAATGACACTAAAACAAGAACAAGACAGACAAAAACAATAAAGAGGAGCAGTCATGTGTGTTTTGAGTAATATAAAAACTATCTTCTGCCAAATTTCAGAATTAAACTTAGACTAATAACAACCAGGCCTAATCCAAATAAAACCGTTTTCCCTTCACTGCTTCTTATTATTAAACAAGACATAAGGAACAAGACGTTTTTTTTGTTATTTGCCAATTAAATGTGTATTTGACTTTCATTGTGACATTTGAGACGAAGCACCACAGCTCTACATTTTCTGGAATCTTCTCCTTCTTCTCCGGTTGGTGAAGTTGGTTTTCATTTCTCCCGACATCTGCACGTCCATCTCCAGGGCTCCTTCAGTCTCTTCAGACTCAGAATCCCAAAGGTTTTTGAAGGTTGTTGGTTAAAAGTCAATTGTTAGGCAATATGGAGCAAAAAATATATCTTGATATATTTTGATAGATCTTGATATTCTATAGAAGAAAAATAACCCCCAAAAACCTACTGCAAAAACATCCATCCATCTTTTTTTTCAGTCTATCCGGGGCCGGGTCGAGGGGGCAGCAGTCTAAGCAGGGACTCCCAGACTTCCTTCACCCCAGACACGTCCTCCAGCTCCTCCAGAGGGGATTCCAAGGTGTTCCCAGGCCAGTCAAGAAACATAGTCCCTCCAGTGTGTCCTGGGTCTTCCTCGGGGCCTTCTTCCGGTGGGACATGCCTGGAACACCTCCGAGGGAGACGCCCAGAAAGCATCAGAACAGAGGCCCGAGCCACAGCTGCTCCTCTCGATTTTGAAGAGCAGCGGCTCTACTCCGAGCTCCTCTCGTGTGACTGAGCTCCTCACCCTGTCTCTAAGGGAGACGCCCAGACACCCTGTGGAGGAAACTCATTTTGGCCGCTTGAATCCACGATCTCGTCCTTTTCGGTCATTACCCAGAGCTCATGACCAGAGGTGAGGGGAGGAACACAGATTGACGGTAAATCCAGAGCTTTGCCTTTCAACTCAGCTCCTCTTCACCACAACGGTCCAATACAGCGACCGCATCACTGCCCACACTGCACCTGTCCACCTGTCAATCTCACGCTCCGTCCTCCCCTCACTCGAGAACAAGACCCCGAGACACTTCAACTCCTGAACTTGGGACAGGGACTCTCCACCCACCCGGGAAGGGTAAGTCACCTTTTTCCGGTCCAGAACCAGGACCTCGGACTTGGAAGAGCTGATCCTCATCCCAGCCGCTTCACACTCAGCTGCAAACAACTGCAAAAACAAATATGCCAAATTCCACAAGGTCTTTTTTTATTGAAGTCCAAAGAGGTAGGCAGTTCATGTAGGAACAAAGTAAAAAAAAACTGTATACAAAAATAATTAATAAAGGAAGAAATTAGTGCTGTCATGCAATTAAAAAAATTGAGAGATTAATTAATTATGATCTGTAATTAATTAATCTAATTAATCTCATTTTAATCTCACCTAAAAATTCCTGAGAAAAGCAATTTGAGGTATTTTCATTTAAATTCATTATTACATTATTGTGGCAGATCAAAAGACTGATATAGAACAAAAAAAGTGACTTTATAAAGTCATTTATTGTTTAACAAATCTCTTCAAATTGGCTGTTGAGCCCAAGTCTCCATGAATAAGAAACTGTTTGTTGTAAAGTAGCAAAGACGAGGAAATCTGAACATAATAACTTTTGTTTACTTAAAGACAATAAAAAGTCCAGTCTTTCCTTAACCAGATTAAAAATATTATTGATAGAGAAATGCTTTATATATGAGATCACTGGTTTTAGTCCTGGTTTAGACCTGCTTTAGTCCTACTTTAGTCCTAGTTTAGTCCTGGAATGGTCCTGTTTAGTCCTGGTTTAGTCCTGGTTTAGTCCTGGTTTAGTCCTGGTTTAGTCCTGGTTTAGTCCTGGTTTAGTCCTGGTTTAGTCCTGGTTTAGTCCTGGACTGGGTTAGTCCTGGTTTTAGTCTTGGTGTTAGTTCTGGTTTAGAGGCGCACAGGAGGAAGCTCAGTTTACGCAGCGTAGCGAGAAAACACGATCCACACGAGGCTCACGGGAGCACGTCTGTGTCCACGCAGTAACTACGGAAGGAAACGTGGTCCGCGCGTTCTCAGGTTAATGACGATGATGAAGGTGTGTGTTTGTGTTTGTTTCTGTGTGTGTGTGTGTGTGTTTGTGTGTTTGTGTTTATTTGTGTGTGTTTGTGTTTGTGTGTGTGTGTGTGTGTGTGTGTGTGTGTGTGTGTGTGTTTGTGTTTGTGTGTGTGTGTGTGTGTGTGTGTGTGTGTGTGTGTGTGTGTGTGTGTTGTGTTTGTGTGTGTGTGTGTGTGTGTGTGTTTGTGTATAGGACAGTAGTGCAGACATCATGAGTCTATGCAGGTTGTTTTCACCAGTGACATTTAAGTTGTAGGCGATTTTATATTTGTTATTTTCTTTTATATTTCACGTGGAGAGAAGAATTTCCAAGACACAAATGTGTTTTTCCCTGTGCACTGCTGCTCTGTTCTACTGGCTCTTCCACCTCGTCCATTGTGCGACTGAAGCCGTAAACGTCGCTCTTACTGCGCGTGTTTTGTGTGGGTTTCCGACAATGAGTGGAATTGCCGAAATAAAAAAATTATAAATGTGTTTTGTGTGTGTGTGTGTGTGTTGTTGTCCAACAACACTGGCTTCCTCAGGTGTCTGTGCTCGTTCTGCAATAATGAATAATGTAAATGTATACAATATGAACAAAAAAACTATAACTAACACGTAACAACTGAAAACTAATAAACTCGTAATGGACGTTTCGCTACTAAGAATCTGTACAAAAGTGATAAAATGGTGTAAACCTTTGTGTGGCTTGTTTGTGCATTTGATGTGAATTGTGAATAAAACAAATGCAAAAAATGTTGTAAATGTGTGTTTTGTGTGTGTGTGTGTGTGTGTTGTTGTCCCAACAACACATAAAAACAGGTTTTATAATAAAGCAACTCACATACAGAAACACTAAAGTTAGAGATTAAAAATGAGATTAACGCGATTAAAAAACATAACGCGCTAAATATGACTGTAATTAATTAATCGCAATTAACGCGATAATTTGACACCCCTAGAGGAAATATTACACATTACCTTTCATCTAAAATAAAACAACTCAACTCCAGCTCATCTTTGCATTAACTCTGTAACCGTACGACATCCAGCGAGTGGGATGCAGGAGTGGGCTGAGGCAGAGCAGCCGTTGACTCAGTTTGTCTTCTTCCTCTTTCTCCAACTCTCTTCCCTTCTCCTCCTCTGCCGACAGATGTAAAACGTGATGAGAGAATTCTCCAGCTGCTGTGCAATTATCATCAAAACGACTGCGGAAAAAGTTTGGATCGTGTTTGTGTCCGTGGCGTAACGACAAACCGAGACAACAGAAAAGCCGGTAGCAGCTGATCATTCGTTTATTCGTTCTTCAATATAAAACCAAAAATAAGAAAAAAACAAAACAAAACAATTTTCTTCATTATTTGTCTCCAAAACCAAAATGGAAAAACAGATAACGATTCATTTTTATTTTATTTTCTGTTTTCTGTTTAAATCAATAATGGAAAAAACGGAAAACGTCCATTTCCTGTTTCTGTGACTTAAACTGTGATGCCGGACTGAACCAGGACTAAACCAGGACTAAAACTGGACTGAACCAGGACTAAACCAGGACTAAAACTGGACTAAAACTGGACTGAACCAGGACTAAACCAGGACTAAACCTGGACTAAAACTGGAGTAAAACAGGACTAACCAGGACTAAAATGGTTTAGTCCTGGTTTAGTCCTAAGTCCTGGTCTGGTCCCGGGCTCAGTCCTGGTCTGATCCTGGTCTAACTCCTCGTCTCAGTCCCCGTCTGGTTCCGGTCTGGTCCCAGACCTGGTTTAGTCCTGGTTCAGTCCGACATCACAGTTTAAGTCACATAAACGGTCGTTATCCATTTTTTCCATTTTTCATTTAAACACAAAATCAAACATTGAAAAAAACAAATCATTATCCGTTTTTATCATTTTGGTTTTGGAGACAAATAATGAAGAAAATAGTTCTTTTTTTGTTGTCTTATTTTTGGTTTTATTTGGAAAAACAAATTAACCAATGACACACAGATTGAGCTGAAGTGTGAGTTTTCTTCCGGTCGACGTGAAAAAACATTGGCGTCTCTGTCCAATCAGCTGAGCAGAATAAATAAATAAAGTGTTTTCAATGTAAACCTCAATTCAGAATGATTATTTCCATGTAAACTCGACGCCTGGTTTGAGGACCAGACCTTGAGACGGAGCAACGCACCATCAAAGTAAATGAATAGAAAAGTGATAAAAATATATGATTAAATCCAACGTAGACGCATCACGGCCACGTTATTCTTCTGAGCGGCACAAAGTCACAACTTTGTCCGGTAAACGTCTCAATCCCGGTCTGGTCCTGGTCTGGTCCCGGTCTCAGTCCAGGTCTGGTCCAGGTCTCAGTTCTGGTCTGGTCCGGATCTCAGTCCCGGTCTGGTCCCGGTCTCGGTCCCAGTCTCAATCCCAGTCTGGTCCCGGTCTGGTCCCAGTCTTGATCCCGGTCTGGTCCCGGTCTCAGTCCCGGTCTCAGTCCCGGTCTCAGTCCCGATCTCGGTCCCGGTGTGGTCCCGGTCTGGTCCCAGTCTCAGTCCTGGTCTCAGTCCCGGTCTCGGTCCCAGTCTCAATCCCGGTCTGGTCCCGATCTCAGTCCCGGTCTTGATCCCGGTCTGGTTCCGGTCTCAGTCCCGGTCTCGGTCCCGGTGTGGTCCCGGTCTCAGTCCCGGTCTGGTCCCGGTCTTGATCCCGGTCTGGTCCTGGTCTCAGTCCCGGTCTTGGTCCCGGTCTCAATCCCGGTCTGGTCCCGGTCTCAGTCCCGGTCTTGTCCCGGTCTCAGTCCCGGTCTTGTCCCGGTCTCAGTCCCGGTCTGGTCCCGGTCTTGTCCCGGTCTGGTCCCGGTCTCAATCCCGGTCTTGTCCCGGTCTGGTCCCGGTCTCAGTCCCAGTCTGATCCGGTCTCAGTTCTGGTCCTGTACACGGTCTCAGTCCTTGGTCTTAGTTTCTGGTCTGGTCCCGGTCTCAGTCCCGGTCTGTCCCGGTCTCAGTCCCGGTCTGGTCCCGGTCTTGTCCCGGTCTGGTCCCGGTCTGGTCCCGGTCTCAATCCCGGTCTTGTCCCGGTCTCAGTTCTGGTCCTGTACACGGTCTCAGTCTTGGTCTTAGTTCTGGTCTGGTCCGGTCTCAGTCCCTTTCTGATCTCGGTCTCAGTCCCGGTCTGGTCCCGGTCTGGTCCCGGTCTCAATCCCGGTCTTGTCCCGGTCTTGTCCCGGTCTGGTCCCGGTCTGGTCCTGGTCTCAATCCCGGTCTCAGTCCCGGTCTCAATCCCGGTCTGGTCCCGGTCTCAGTCCTGGTCTCAGTCCCGGTCTGGTCCCGGTCTCAGTCCCGGTCTGGTCCCGGTCTGGTCCCGGTCTCAGTCCCGGTCTCGGTCCCAGTCTCAATCCCGGTCTGGTCCCGGTCTCAGTCCCGGTCTGGTCCCGGTCTCAGTTCTGGTCTGGTCTCGGTCTCAGTTCTGGTCCTGTACACGGTCTCAGTCTTGGTCTTAGTTCTGGTCTGGTCCCGGTCTGGTTCCAGCCTGGTCCCAGACCTGGTTTAGTCCTGGTTCAGTCCCACATCACAGTTTAAGTCACGTAAACGGTCGTTATCCGTTTTTTCCATTTTTCATTTAAACACAAAATCAAAAACAGGAAAAAAACAAATCATTATCCGCTTTTTTCATTTTGTTTTTGGAGACAACTTTGTCCGGTAAACGTCTGGGGACTCGTGGTCGTTGTGTGTATCGATCGAAGCCGCTAAAAGCCACTGCTCCCGGTTCATTTTTGTTTTCCGTTTGAGCGACAGGTGAATGGACAGGTGCCTTTGGCTGTGACAGGTGAAAAGACAGATTTTGGGGTTTTTTTTGGAAGGTTTGACGTGAGCTGAAGGCGGGAACGAAAGGAGCCTGACGGGGGGAAAGGCTCAGAGCAGATTGGAACATGAAGCAGAGACACCAGAACATCAGACTAAAACATCTGAGGGATTAAGTCTCCGCAGATTAAAGCAGGTCGAAAAAAGATCTGAAAGAAACGCAAATTACTCTTCAAAAATAATACACTTTTATGACGTATTAACCACTAACACGAAACATATTTAGATCATCACAACATGTTATCTTTTATTGTTTTGAAGATGTGATATTAGTCAAAAATGTGGTCAGATTTCCGTTTTTCTAGGTATTTTTGAGCTCTAAAACCACCTGTATTGGAATAAATATAAGGAAGAGCTGTTTAAAGTCACACTGTGGAACACTCCAGGCAGAACAATCCATAGCAGAGGTGGGGACTTGCAAGTCGTGACTTAGACTTGAGTCACTATTTTTAGGACTTGAGAATTGACCAATTTTTTGGTGAAATCCAATGTTTTTTCGAGGTCGTTCACATTTCCAGTTAAATGTGACTTGTATGTGACTCCAGTGTGAACGTTAAACGGCCCAAAAGTGTCCCACATGTGACACTGGAGACACGACGTCAACCGCAGCGAGCGTCTCTGTGTTTACAGAAGTTGTCCAAACATGGACGCAGCATCGAGCACCTGGAGATTTTAAAGTTCCTCTCGTACCGGAGCCAGAACATGAACAACTTACTTGTTTTAAGGAGGAGATTGAGAAGGAGAAGGACGAGGTTTTTGGTCGTGGTGTTTTGTGGTTCAGTCCGTTGAAAGGAACGTGTGGATGTGGAGACGGAGCCAAGAGTGGTGAGTGGAGATGTGAGCTCCGCGCCACACAGAGGTAAGCACAGCCGTCGCCCGATCACGCTTTGCGGACACTCTGCTCCACAAGCTTTGGGTTCTCTCTCTCTTAAGTCCAAGATTAGTCCTGGTTTAGTCCTGATTTAGTCCTGATCCACCTGTGTGAAATTTCTACCTGCCCGTAAAATTCCAGACATTAAAACCCGCCTGTTTCAGCAACTATTTGCCTGTACCAGACCCGGTGCAGGACGCTGAGTCACAGCAACATCACGTGACTCTGAGGAAGACCACAGGGAGCAACAAACTGTCAGGTACGAAAATAAACTCTTTGTCTGAAACAAAGAACCTAAAAACATAACTTAAAGACATCTGGGCCCAGTCAAGCAGAAGTAAACAACAAGACCAAAAATTCAAGTTAATGCATCTGATATAAAAATGTATTGAACAGATACATATGTACTCTAGTTTAGTTTATCAAACTGTTGACCTTTTTTTCTGTACCATTTTTGGTTCTAAAGTTCCATATGTTTTAAACAGACCATGTATGAAACATGGAACAAAAATCATTTCCCAAATTTCAAAGACCTGAAAATCATGTAAATAAATGGATGTATTTCATCATATCTTGTGTTATTCCATCTTTGAACTGTTGATGAAGGTACAGGATTTTTCAAAAAAAAAAGTATTTTAAAATGATAAAAATTTGCTTGGAAGGACTGACATATTTTATAGAAATAGTTTCCTTTCATTTTGAAGTAATATTAAAGTATTCAGAAGAAAAAAGCCACAAATGATGTAAAATCCTGCACCTTCTACTTGTTTGTACAATTTTCCCTCCGTTACTTTTCCCTCCGTTACCATGAACTTTATTAATAAAAAATCTCATGAGTCAAAAAGTCAGAGGTTTTTCAACCTAATCTTGTACCATATGGTAGAAAACTATATGAAGCAAATATTCAAACCAGTTTGTTAAGGATATGTAAGTGAGAACCAAGAGTTATCACTGTTTGGATTTATTGCCCAAAAAGTGCTGCATATTTCATTCCCTCCGTTACCCGACATGAGTTTTTTTAATTTTTTGTCAACAACTTGAAAGAATCTCACAGGTTTAACTTGACCCTGTTGGAGTGTAACTCTTTCCTACATTCTGATACTTTACTTATTTCAATAGTTCCTCTAGTTTCTGAATAAGAGACATTTGAATGTCAAAAATCTGCCCCTGTTTCCCTCCGTTACCACTTGACTGGACTTATCTGTGAACTTGAAAACTACCACTTCATGACATCACAAGGTGGAACAGAGCGTTTAGATCTTTGAGACGTAAACAAACTAATAATAAATTTACTCAAACTTGTCTGAATGAAACAAAACCCAACTCCAGGTCTGTTTTTGATGAGGTAACAACATTAAAACTTGACTAAAAGCTCACAAGAGTCAGTTTGGTGTAATATAAGCCCTTTAATTAACATTTTTGTAAATCTTCCAACTAAAAAGTCTGTTTTTCACTGATAGTCCCAGAGAGCCTGTCATTAATTTTGCACCTAACAAAAGTAATATCTAACAGTAGCTCAAACTTTCTGGGTCCTCTGCCCAAATTTCCTCTGCATTAATCTGAGAGGACAGCAGCGTCTGATTGCCATAAAAGTATAATGAGTTCCATCAGCTCATAATATCCACTCTCTCATTTCATTGTGTCGTCTAGAGTCTCGTTTAATGTGATAAAGGCTTTGGGGGACAAGGACCAGGATGTGTCTCATCACTGAGTGTGTGGCCCCAGGAGCGAGGGGCGAGTCTCTGGGCGAGTCTGGGCGAGTCTCTGGGTGAGTCTCTGGGCGAGTCTCTGGGCGAGTCTGGGCGAGTCTCTGCGAGTGAGTCTCTGTGAGTGTCTCTGGGCGAGTCTCTGGGCGAGTCTCTGTGAGTGTCTCTGTGAGTGTCTCTGGGCGAGTCTGGGCGAGTCTCTGGGCGAGTCTCTGGGTGAGTCTGAGTCTCTGGGCGAGTCTCTGGGTGAGTCTCTGGCGAGTCTCTCTGGGTCTCTGAGTCTCTGGCGAGTGTCTCTGGGCGAGTCTCTGGGTGAGTCTCTGGGCGAGTCTCTGGGTGAGTCTCTGGGCGAGTCTCTGTGAGTGTCTCTGGTGAGTCTCTGTGAGTGGGCGAGTCTCTGGGCGAGTCTCTGGGTGAGTCTCTGGGCGAGTCTCTGCGAGTGAGTCTCGAGTCTCTGGGCGAGTCTCTCTGGGCGAGTCTCTGGCGAGTCTCTGGGCGAGTCTCTGGGCGAGTCTCTGGGCGAGTCTCTCTGGGTGAGTGAGTCTCTGGGCGAGTCTCTGGCGAGTCTCTGGGCGAGTCTCTGGGCGAGTCTCTGTGAGTGTCTCTGGGCGAGTCTCTGTGAGTCTCTCGAGTCTGGGCGAGTCTCTGGGCGAGTGGGCTCTCTGGGCGAGTCTCTGGGCGAGTCTCTGTGAGTGTCTCTGGGCGAGTCTCTGGTGAGTCTCTGTGAGTCTCTGGGCGAGTCTCTGGGGAGTCTCTGTGAGTCTCTCGAGTCTCTGGGCGAGTCTCTGGGCGAGTCTCTGGGTGAGTCTCTTGTGAGTGTCTCTGGGCGAGTCTCTGGGCGAGTCTCTGGCGAGTCGAGTCTGGGTGAGTCTCTGGCGAGTCTCTGGGCGAGTCTCTGTGAGTGTCTCTGGGCGAGTCTCTGGGTGAGTCTCTGGTGAGTCTCTGGGTGAGTCTTGGGTGAGTCTCTGTGAGTGTCTCTGGCGAGTCTCTGGGTGAGTCTCTGTGAGTGTCTCTGGGGCGAGTCTCTGGGCGAGTCTCTGGGTGAGTCTCTGGGGGTGGCGAGTCTCTGGGTGAGTCTCTGGTGTGTCTCTGGGCGAGTCTCTGGGCGAGTCTCTGTGAGTCTCTGGCGAGTCTCTGGGTGAGTCTCTGGCGAGTCTCTGGTGGTCTCTGTGAGTGTCTGGGCGAGTCTGTGGGTGAGTCTCTGGGTGAGTCTCTGGGGAGTCTCTGTGAGTCTCTGGGCGAGTCTCTGGGCGGTCTCGAGTCTCTGGGAGTCTCGAGTCTGGGCGAGTCTCTGGGTGAGTCTCTGGGTGAGTCTCTGGTGAGTCTCTGTGAGTGTCTCTGGGCGAGTCTCTGGGTGATCTCTGTGAGGTCTCTGGGTGAGTCTCTGAGTGCGAGTCTCTGTGAGTGTCTCTGGGCGAGCTCTGGGCGAGTCTCTGGGCGAGTCTCTGGGCGAGTCTGGGTGAGTCTCTGGGTGACTGGGCGAGTCTCTGTGAGTGTCTCTGGGTCTCTGGGCGAGTCTCTGAGTCTCTCTGAGTCTCTGGGCGTCTCTGGGCTCTCGTGAGGCGAGTCTCTGTGTGTCTCTGGGGAGTCTCTGTGATGTCTCTGGGTGACTCTGTGAGTGTCTCTGGGTGAGTCTCTGGGTGATGAGTGGGGTCTCTGGGTGAGTCTCTGGAGTGTCTCTGGTGAGTCTCTGGTGAGTCTCTGTGAGTGTCTCTGGGCGAGTCTCTGGGCGAGCTCTGTGAGTGTTTCTGGTGAGTCTCTGTGAGTGTTTCTGGGTGAGTCTCTGTGAGTGTCTCTGTGGTGAGTCTCGAGTCTCTGGGTGAGTCTCTGTGAGTGTCTCTGAGTCTCTGTGAGTCTCTGTGAGGTCTCTGGCGAGTCTCTGCGAGTCTCTGTGAGTGTCTCTGGGTGAGTCTCTGTGAGTGTCTCTGGGGAGTCTCTGGAGTCTTGTGTCTCTGGTGAGTCTCTGGGCGAGTCTCTGGGCCGAGTCTCTGGTGAGTGTCTCTGGGTGAGTCCTCTGTGAGTGTCTCTGGGCGTCTCTGTGGGCGAGTCTCTGGGTGAGTCTCTGTGAGTGGTCTCTGGCGAGTCTCTGTGAGTCTCTGTGAGTCTCTGTGAGTGTCTCTGGGTGAGTCTCTGTGAGTCTCTGTGAGTCTCTGTGAGTCTCTGTGAGCGAGTCTCTGTGAGTCTCTGGGCGAGTCTCTGGGCGAGTCTCTGGCGAGTCTCTGCGGCGAGCTCTGTCTCTGTGAGTCTCTGTGAGTCTCTGTGAGTTCTGTGAGTGTCTCTGGGTGAGTCTCTGTGAGTGTCTCTGGGCGAGTCTGTGAGGTTCTGGGTGGTGAGGTCTCTGGGCGAGTCTCTGTGAGTGTCTCTGGGCGGCGAGTCTCTGTCTCTGGCGAGTCTCTGGGCGAGTCTCTGGGGTGAGTCTCTGTGAGTGTCTCTGGGCGAGTGTCTCTGGGCGAGTCTCTGGACGAGTCTCTGGTGAAACTCTGGGTGAGTCTCTGGGAGTGTCTCTGGGCGAGTCTCTGGGCGAGTCTCTGGGCGAGTCTGTGAGTCTCTGGGCGAGTCTCTGGGCGTGTCTCTGGACGAGTCCTGGGTGAAACTCTGGGTGAGTCTCTGGGAGTGTCTCTGGGCGAGTGTCTGGGTGAGTCTCTGGTGAGTCTCTGGGTGAGTCTCTGGGCGAGTCTCTGGGTGAGTCTGCTGCTTTGGGATTATGGAGCTAAAGGTTAAAAAAAAGGTTAAAGGTTTTATATTACTCAAAATGGACTCTTGTGAGCTTTAAGTCATGTTTTAAAGTTGTTTCCTCATCAAAAACAGGACTAAACTACGGCTCAAGGACTAAATCAGGTCTAAAACCAGGACTAAACAAGGTCTAAGACAAGGACTAAACTAGGACTAAACCATGCCGCCCGAGGCACACTTCCTCCCGTCACGCGCTGGTTCTCACGTGTGCCTTGGCCGTGAAATATTGTCACCAATATTTGGCGAATAAAGTTTGGGTCACTTTTTTTTTTTTTTTTACTTTAGACGGTTAGTCTACAGATGTTATTGATTTGATGTGCTGTTAAAGTTCAAGTCTGAGTCCATTATTACCCCCAGATTTCCTGCCTGATTGAAGGTTTTTAGAGAGAGACTGGAGGTTTCTGTGGACCAGAGTTTAGCTGGAGACCAAAACATCAACACTGAGACTGAGGTACTGAATATTTATACTTTTTACAATTTCTTAAATCAAAACAAACAATAAAAGCTCAAATAAATACATTTTTAATCCATAGAATAGAAGAGTTTAATAGTGTGTTTTAGAAACAGTCACTGGGGAAGTTTTATTATCACAAGAAAAACAAAATATTTTCTTTATGTAACAGCAGAAAGTTTTTGGATATAAAATAAAAAGATTCTGTGGACCAACAATGTCCAGTAAAAGTCTTATTACACTCATTTGTATTACAGTCTAGCAGTAGTAGTAGTAGTAGTAGTAGTAGTAGTAGTAGTAGTAGTAGTAGTAGTAGTAGTAGTAGTAGTAGTAGTAGTAGTAGTAGTAGTAGTAGTAGTAGTAGTAGTAGTAGTAGCAGTAGTAGTAGTAGTAGTAGTAGTAGTAGTAGTAGTATAGTATAGTAGTAGTAGTAGTAGTAGTAGTAGTAGTAGTAGTAGTAGTAGTATAGTAGTAAGTAGTAGTAGTAGTAGTAGTAGTAGTAGTAGTAGTAGTAGTAGTAGTAGTAGTAGTAGTAGTAGCAGTAGTAGTAGTAGTAGTAGTAGTAGTAGTAGTAGTAGTAGTAGTAGTAGTAGTAGTAGCAGTAGCAGTAGTAGTAGTAGTAGTAGTAGTAGTAGTAGTAGTAGTAGTAGCAGTAGTAGTAGTAGTAGTAGTAGCAGTAGTAGTAGTAGTAGTAGTAGTAGTAGCAGTAGTAGTAGTAGTAGTAGTAGTAGTAGTAGTAGTTAGTAGTAGTAGTAGTAGTAGTAGTAGTAGTAGTAGTAGTAGTAGTAGTAGTAGTAGTAGTAGTAGTAGTAGTAGTAGTAGTAGTA
>NW_026571404.1:4364690-4367503 GCF_026225935.1 Boleophthalmus pectinirostris | reverse complement strand
TGGAGACACGACGACGTCAACCGCAGCGAGCGTCTCTGTGTTTACAGAAGTTGTCCAAACATGGACGCAGCATCGAGCACCTGGAGATTTTAAAGTTCCTCTCGTACCGGAGCCAGAACATGAACAACTTACTTGTTTTAAGGAGGAGATTGAGAAGGAGAAGGACGAGGTTTTTGGTCGTTGTGTTTTGTGGTTCAGTTTGTTGAAAGGAACGTGTGGATGTGGAGACGGAGCCAAGAGTGGTGAGTGGTGATGTGAGCTCCGCGCCACACAGAGGTAAGCACAGCCGTCGCCCGATCACGCTTTGCGGACACCCTGCTCCACAAGCTTTGGGTTCTCTCTCTCTTAAGTCCAAGATTAGTCCTGGTTTAGTCCTGATTTAGTCCTGATCCACTTGTGTGAAATTTCTACCTGCCCGTAAAATTCCAGACATTAAAACCCGCCTGTTTCAGCAACTATTTGCCTGTACCAGACCCGGTGCAGGACGCTGAGTCACAGCAACATCACGTGACTCTGAGGAAGACCACAGGGAGCAACAAACTGTCAGGTACGAAAATAAACTCTTGGTCTGAAACAAAGAACCTAAAAACATAACTTAAAGACATCTGGGCCCAGTCAAGCAGAAGTAAACAACAAGACCAAAAATTCAAGTTAATGCATCTGATATAAAAATGTATTGAACAGATACATATGTTCTCTAGTTTATCAAACTGTTGACCTTTTTTCTGTACCATTTTTGGTTCTAAAGTTCCATATGTTTTAAACAGACCATGTATGAAACATGGAACAAAAATCATTTCCCAAATTTCAAAGACCTGCAAATCATGTAAATAAATGGATGTATTTCATCATATCTTGTGTTATTCCATCTTTGAACTGTTGATGAAGGTACAGGATTTTTCAAAAAAAAGTATTTTAAAATGATAAAAATTTTGCTTGGAAGGACTGACAATTTTATAGAAATAGTTTCCTTTCATTTTGAAGTAATATTAAAGTATTCGGAAGAAAAAAGCCACAAATGATGTAAAATCCTGCACCTTCTACTTGTTTGCACAATTTTCCCTCCGTTACTTTTCCCTCCGTTACCATGAACTTTATTAATAAAAAATCTCATGAGTCAAAAAGTCAGAGGTTTTTCAACCTAATCTTGTACCATATGGTAGAAAACTATATGAAGCAAATATTCAAACCAGTTTGTTAAGGATATGTAAGTAAGAACCAAGAGTTATCACTGTTTGGATTTATTGACCAAAAAGTGCTGCATATTTCATTCCCTCCGTTACCAACATGAGTTTTTAAATTTTTTGTCAACAACTTGAAAGAAGAATCTCACAGGTTTAACTTGACCCTGTTGGAGTGTAACTCTTTCCTACATTCTGATACTTTACTTATTTCAATAGTTCCTCTAGTTTCTGAATAAGAGACATTTGAATGTCAAAAATCTGCCCCTGTTTCCCTCCGTTACCACTTGACTGGACTTATCTGTGAACTTGAAAACTACCACTTCATGACATCACAAGGTGGAACAGAGCGTTTAGAGCTTTGAGACGTAAACAAAACTAATAATAAATTTACTCAAACTTGTCTGAATGAAACAAAACCCAACTCCAGGTCTGTTTTTGATGAGGTAACAACATTAAAACTTGACTAAAAGCTCACAAGAGTCAGTTTGGTGTAATATAAGCCCTTTAATTAACATTTTTGTAAATCTTCCAACTAAAAAGTCTGTTTTTCACTGATATAGTCCCAGAGAGCCTGTCATTAATTTTGCACCTAACAAAAGTAATATCTAACAGTAGCTCAAACTTTCTGGGTCCTCTGCCCAAATTTCCTCTGCATTAATCTGAGAGGACAGCAGCGTCTGATTGCCATAAAAGTATAATGAGTTCCATCAGCTCATAATATCCACTCTCTCATTTCATTGTGTCGTCTAGAGTCTCGTTTAATGTGATAAAGGCTTTGGGGGACAAGGACCAGGATGTGTCTCATCACTGAGTGTGTGGCCCCAGGAACGAGGCGTGTCCAGGCGTGTCTCTGGGCGAGTCTCTGGGCGAGAGTCTCTGGGCGAGTCTCTGGGTGAGTCTCTGTGAGTCTCTGTCTCTGGGCGAGTCTCTGGGCGAGTCTGGGCGAGTCTCTGGTGAGTCTCTGTGAGTGTCTCTGGGCGAGTCTCTGGGCGAGTCTGGGCGAGTCTCTGGGCGAGTGAGTCTCTGGGTGAGTCTCTGTCTCTGGGGCGAGTCTCTGTCTGGGGCGAGTCTCTGGCGAGTCTCTGGGTGAGTCTCTGTGAGTGTCTCTGGGCGAGTCTCTGGGGCGAGTCTCTGGGCGAGTGTCTGGGTGAGTCTAGAGTCTCTGGGCGAGTCTCTGTGAGTGTCTCTGGGTGAGTCTCTGGGTCTCTGGGTGAGTCTCTGGGCGAGTCTCTGGGCGAGTCTCTGGGCTCTGAGTCTCTGGGCTCTGAGTCTCTGGGCGAGTCTCTGGGTCTCTGGGCGAGTCTCTGGGCGAGTCTCTGGGCGAGTCTCTGGGCTCTGAGTCTCTGGGCGAGTCTCTGGGTGAGTCTCTGGGCGAGTCTCTGAGTCTCTGGGCTCTGAGTCTCTGGGTCTCTGGGTCTCTGGGTGAGTCTCTGGGTGAGTCTCTGGGCGAGTCTCTGGGCGAGTCTCTGGTCTGGGCGAGTGTCTCTGGGTGAGTCTCTGGGTGAGTCTCTGGGCGAGTCTCTGGGCGAGTCTCTGGGTGTCTCTGGGCGAGTCTCTGGGCGAGTCTCTGGGCGAGTCTGCTGCTTTTGGATTATGGAGCTAAAGGTTACAAAAAAGGTTAAAGGTTTT
>NW_026571404.1:4279690-4354690 GCF_026225935.1 Boleophthalmus pectinirostris | reverse complement strand
AATCTCATGAGTCAAAAAGTAAGAGGTTTTTCAACCTAATCTTGTACCATATGGTAGAAAACTATATGAAGCAAATATTCAAACCAGTTTGTTAAGGATATGTAAGTGAGAACCAAGAGTTATCACTGTTTGGATTTATTGACCAAAAAGTGCTGCATATTTCATTCCCTCCGTTACCGACATGAGTTTTTTTATTTTTTGTCAACAACTTGAAAGAATCTCACAGGTTTAACTTGACCCTGTTGGAGTGTAACTCTTTCCTACATTCTGATACTTTACTTATTTCAATAGTTCCACTAGTTTCTGAATAAGAGACATTTGAATGTCAAAAATCTGCCCCTGTTTCCCTCCGTTACCACTTGACTGGACTTATCTGTGAACTTGAAAACTACTGCTTCATGACATCACAAGGTGGAACAGAGCGTTTAGAGCTTTGGAGACGTAAAAAAAAAAAAAACTAATAATAAATTTACTCAAACTTGTCTGAATGAAACAAAACCCAACTCCAGGTCTGTTTTTGATGAGGTAACAACATTAAAACTTGACTAAAAGCTCACAAGAGTCAGTTTTGTGAAATATAAGCCCTTTAATGAACATTTTTGTAAATCTTCCAACTAAAAAGTCTGTTTTTCACTGATAGTCCCAGAGAGCTATTTGATTATTTAAGAGATATTTGAATGTCAAAAATCTGCCCCTGTTTCCCTCCGTTACCACTTGACCGGACTCTACTAAACACGTGCTCTTCTTTAAAATTTTCTTTAACATTAACTTTTATTTTGTACAATGAAGAAGGAGAAGAAAGAAAAAAAAAAAGAAAAGGACAAACTGTCGCTGTATTTCTTTTATTTTTTGGAACATCCTCTGCAGAATCTTTAAAACGAATCAAACTGCACGTATTATAAAGTTTTACCAAAATACTTTCTGACAAACCCGTCTGACTTTGAAAACGAACAAATTTGACACTAATCCGACTAAAACCACAATCTGAAAATCAAATCACGTCCCGATGAAAATGACGCGTCCTCGTGTCAACGCGCACGCGGCTCTAGACTCGGATCATTGCTCACCTTTATGCAGGAGCAGACTCTCCTCCCGGGGCGCCCCCTGCAGCCCGGACATGTACCCGCATCTCCCGCCGTCCCTCTGCGCCCTGCGTGAGGCGCTTCGGCCGTTGCCCGGGCGACGCTCCGGCTTCAAACAGAACATCTCTCTCCTCTTCTTTCCGTGGAGAGTCGGGGCCATTGTGCAGAAATAGACAAGAGGAGCGGCTAATGGAGAAAACACACGAGCGGAGAAAAGGTGACGGGTTCAGTCATTACGAACGCGATTTCAGAAGAAAAGACGAACAAAAACTAAAACCAACACCTCACTACATTATACACAGTGTCGGGAAGGTCACTTTTAAAATGTAATCCCCTACAGATTACAGATTACACACACCAAAATGTAGTTTGTAACAGAATCCATTAAATTACTTAAAGTGGAAAATGTAATCTGATTACTTTGGATTACTTGATTTGCTGTAGAGAAGAAAAGACTGGGACATCGTAACATAAGATGTTTTGCCCAGATTTTACTGAACCAAATAAAAAATATTATTGATAGAAAGAAGAAGAGACACGTCCACAGGACCTGGTTTAGTTCTGTTAAATCCTGTTTTAGACCTGGTTTAGACCTGGTTTAGATCTAGTTTAGACCTGGTTTAGTCCTGGTTTAGTCCTGGTTTAGGCCTGGTTTAGACCTGGTTTAGTCCTGGTTTAGTCCTGGTTTAGACCTGGTTTAGATCTAGTTTAGACCTGGTTCAGACCTGGTTTAGTCCTGGTTTAGACCTGGTTTAGACCTGGTTTAGTCCTGGTTTCCAGACCTGGTTTAGTCCTGGTTTAGACCTGGTTTAGTTTTAGTCCTGGTTTAGACCTGGTTTAGACCTGGTTTAGTCCTGGTTTAGTCCTGGTTTAGACCTGGTTTAGTCCTGGTTTAGACCTGGTTTAGTCCTGGTTTAGTCCTGGTTTAGACCTGGTTTAGTCCTAGTTTAGACCTGGTTTAGTCCTGGTTTAGTCCTGGTTTAGTCCTGGTTTAGTCCTGGTTTAGTTTTAGTCCTGGTTCAGTCCTGGTTCAGTCCTGGTTTAGTCCTGGTTTAGACCTGGTTTAGACCTGGTTTAGTCCTGGTTTAGACCTGGTTTAGTCCTGGTTTAGACCTGGTTTAGTCCTGGTTTAGTCCTGGTTTAGTCCTGGTTTAGTCCTGGTTTAGTCCTGGTTTAGTCCTGGTTTAGACCTGGTTTAGTCCTGGTTTAGTCCTGGTTTAGACCTGGTTTAGTCCTGGTTTAGACCTGGTTTAGTCCTGGTTTAGTCCTGGTTTTAGTCCTGGTTTAGTCCTGGTTTAGACCTGGTTTAGACCTGGTTTAGTCCTAGTTTAGACCTGGTTTAGTCCTGGTTTAGTCCTGGTTTAGTCCTGGTTTAGTCCTGGTTTAGACCTGGTTTAGTCCTGGTTTAGACCTGGTTTAGTCCTGGTTTAGTCCTGGTTTAGTCCTGGTTTTAGTCCTGGTTTAGTCCTGGTTTAGACCTGGTTTAGTCCTGGTTTAGTCCTGGTTTAGTCCTGGTTCAGTCCTGGTTTAGTTTAGTCCTGGTTTAGTCCTGGTTCAGTCCTGTTTAGTCCTGGTTTAGACCTGGTTTAGACTGGTTTAGTCCTGGTTTAGTCCTGGTTTAGTCCTGGTTTAGTCCTGGTTTAGACCTGGTTTAGTCCTGGTTTAGACCTGGTTTAGACCTGGTTTAGGTTTAGTCCTGGTTTAGTCCTGGTTTAGTCCTGGACTCTTGGGCTGTCGGACTTCTGGACTAACCCTGATTCATCGAGGGTTCGGGCGAGTAACTTTTTCTCGGACTCTGTGACGGGTTCACTACCTGCCCGTCTCCATGGAGATGTTACTGCTTTACCTGAAATGTTCCACAGTCTGACATTAAACACATCCGTCTAGTTTTATTCATTACTCAAAAACACAATAACTCCTTCCGCGAATACGAGCGACTCTCCGCAGATCTGAGCTGTGACCCGCTTGTCCCTCGTGATGATCGGTTTTAATCTGCACTGTGGAACATTCTAAAGCCACAACATCTCCATGGAGACCGCAGCTGGCGAACCCTCCACGAGCAAAGTCACACCGTCTATTTTCAACTTAAAGGTTGTATGGAGGATTTTTTTTTAGGTTCAAATTGTCATTGAAAGTTTAAAATACCATTACAGAGATGCAGCAGCCTTGTAATTATGATGACCAAAAAAAAAAAAAGAATGAAAATCTATCAACTGTGAACGTAGTGAGTCCAGACAAACATCAGCCAATAGATAACGAGGCTCCCTCTTTATCTATTGGCTGTTAGGTTGTCAATCAAACTCCCTACGTTTCTAGTGTAACTGACTCTCGGCGCACGGGGATTACGTGGTTTATGCAGCGGTTCTTAGAGGCTTTTTCAAACTGTCGCTTCCTCGCAATTCGCACAAAGTTTGTCGCGACGGCGGACGAGAATCCACGACCAGTTCGTCGCAAAAGAAAGCCCGTTTTTGAGATCGTTGAAAGAAGAAGAGAAGGAGAAAAGGAGCGAAGACAAACTGAGGTGATTCTTGGAGATTCCTTCCAGCGATGGCGCGACTGAAGCAGACGAAGGGTCTAAAAACTGACGCGTCGGTCATTAAATTATTTCTAGACAGGAAACTTCAACAGTAATTCTGAAGACGCACTGGATGTAAACAAGCGTGATTTCTAGAGTAAAGAGGCGGGAGGAGATGTTTCTACTGAGGAGCTGTGGAGGAGGAAGGTGGTGTCACACAAGCACAACATTTGACAAAGGACTGTCGCTGTATTTTTCTTCCCTGAAAAAATCCTCTATACAACCTTTAATTCTGATCTCAGACATGGATTTTTTTTTTTAAATTTCGCCCAAAAATCCGTGCTTTCCGAGCCGTGGCGCCGCAGTCCGGGACCCGAGAGCGCTGACGTTCTGAGCCAGCGTTGTTGCGAAAACTGAACTGACAAGTGATTAAATATTTAGCCTCGGCATAAGCACTTCTCATTGTGCAACTTTACAAAGAAAATCGCAGAGAAAAGCGCTTTTCGGTCGACGCCTCGCGCACTCGCCGCTCTGTAACAACGGGACGTGTCACATCATTTATTCCCAAAGTGTGAAAAATAGAAAATATTGAAGCCGTCGTTATCAATTTTGAGAAAAAATAAATAAATCTCTGTAGGTACGTGATTTGTTAATGTCTATTACTGCCTCACAATGGGAAACAGCACTGCAAAACTCCACAAAAATTTCTAAATGTGTGAGATATAAAATTCTGCAGCTCTTCTTGTTAATTTTCTGTGGTGTTTATCACAGCAGCGTCTCCAGCGTCTCTGTACGTGGCCCCTCCCACCAGAGCAGCACAAATGAAGACTTGTCTCTTTCCAAACGCTCTTAAAGGACGATCGTTTTGACTGTTGACCGTGACACCCTCATCAGAAAAATGTCCAACATGAGAAAAGTGGAGCCGAGTGCAGGATTTTACAAGAAAAAATGACTTATTCCTATTTACATACAAGTTCATTTTAAAACTTTGTGTTGAAATTACATTTTTCTTAAAGTTTCAGGTTGTTCATAATATTATAATATTTTGTAAAAGAAATAATTCATCAATTAAAAAAAAGATTTCTGTAATAGATTTGCGTTTCTCTGCACAAATATTTGAACTTATTGTTATTTTTGGGGTTTATATGACATGAGTTTTCTGATCCGGACACTTTGGGATCAAAGTCGGTTGGACACGGCCCCCGGACCAAAATGAGTTTGACACCCCTGGTTTAGAGGAAGAAAAGCAGCACAGATACAGATACAGTTACAGTTCTAATAGATAGTAGATAGATAATAGATAGATACAGTTCGAATGTTCTTGTGATTCTGTTCTGGTCCGTTATTGTAGTAATAAATGCTTTAAGTGTATTTAAACATGTACAACAGAGTAGATCATCAGAATGTGATCATCATGTGTTATTCTGTGTCCACAGAGACCAGAGCTTCACTGGAATAAATCTTCACACTGTCCAGCTCCAAACTGTGTGTCTCTGTCCCTGTGTCTCTGTGTGTTTGATTCTGTTTAAGACAAAACAGAACTGTAGAAAACTAAAGACTGTTTTTGTATTTTACAGAATTAGATCAATTAAATTAAATTATACATACTTATACATTTCATGATAAGGTACCATAAGATAAATATGCATATTCAGCAGGATTTGTTCAAATTTCATCAACATGAAAAAGTGATGTTCATGTTCTGAGATAAATATGTGTAGAGGGATTCGAAAAAAGTTTCAAAGCCTAAACATAATTTTATTGCGTGGAACTTTTCATAACTTTTTTACGCAAATCCAGCAACCTTTTTTTTCAGTGTTGTAATGGATCGTCTGTCTTGTATGTTCGATGTGCAGATTTCTCTATGCCCGTTGTTGTGCCTATTTGGAATAAGAACTCAAGATTTGTCTTCCCAAAAATTGGACCACATATTTTCAGTGGGTTTTTTATCAGCAAAACGTATTATTATGATGAACTGGACGGAACGCAAACATAAGTGCTTCAAGATAAACAGTCGGTACAAAGATTTTTTGGATTTAATTTCTATGGAACAGGCGGCTCAATTGTTGGACACAAAAAAAAAAAATGGACTGTTGACCTCTGGACTGTGGCAAAACCCTATTTGGACAAAGCACAGTAAAAAAAAAAAAAAGAACAACATACTCTTGGACAATGTCAAAATATATATGTATGTAAATGTTTGTGTCACTGCACTGAGAAACTCTGTACTACACCCCCCTCTCCCCCCTCCTTTTTTTTTTTTTTGTATATTATAAATAAATAAATAAATTAATAAATAATAATAAATTAATTAATTAATTATTTTACTTTATTTATTTATTTATTTTATTATTATTATTATTATTATTATTTTTTTTTTTGTATGTATTTTTTTTTGTATGCGTGTTTAGTTAAGTCTGTCTTATTGTGGATGTGCTGGGTATCCAATCCCTTAAATTTGACAAATAATAAATTAAAAAAATAAATAAAAATTTGGAGGAAAATGACACACTCAAAAAACCAGGTCCTTTCACCAGGACGAAGTAACTGTTTACAGAATTTATTTGAAATGTGATCACAGCAGATACAAAAGCACTTCAGACGAGACACGAGGGACGTCGGGAAGAGAAACGGTCAGACTTTTCAAAACCGGTTCAGGTCGAGAGGGACCGCGGTTAAACGGAGGAGAGGAGGCCCGAGCTGGAGGTGAAGGTCGTAGAAGGTCCTCAGAGCTGTGGTCAGGGACGGACTATACAAAGAAGTCAAATGAAGCTCACTGAGGGAAGCAGTCGGGAGCCAATTCTTAGCCGAGTTCGATTTACGGACAATTAGACGAAGAGTTATTTCAGTGAAGTGGAGCAGACCCAGGTCCAGCGGGCAGTGTTGGGGAGTAACAGATTACATGTACCAGAGTGATGTAATCAGAGTACAAATTATGAGTAACTGTATTCAGTTACAGTTACTGTTTCAGTGAGTGGTAATTGGATTACAGTTACTTTACTGAAATAAATGGATTACACAGGGATTTTTTTTACGGTAATTCCACTCATTGCCAGACACTAAACCAGGACTAAAACCAGGTCCAAACCAGGTCTAAAACCAGGTCTAAAACCAGGTCTAAAACCAGGTCTAAACCCAGGACTAAACCAGATCTAAACCCAGGACTAAACCAGGTTTAAAACCAGGTCTAAAACCAGGTTTAAAACCAGGTCCAAGCCAGGTCTAAATCAGGTCTAAAACCAAGTCTAAACCCAGATCTAAACCCAGGACTAAACCAGGTTTAAAACCAGGTCTAAAACCAGGTTTAAAACCAGGTCCAAGCCAGGTCTAAACCAGGTCTAAACCAGGTCTAAAACCAGGAATAAACCAGGTCTAAACCAGGAATAAACCAGGACTAAACCAGGTCTAAAACCAGGTCCAAACCAGGTGTAAACCAGGTCTAAACTACGTCTAAAACCAGATCTAAACCCAGGTCTAAACCAGTTCTAAACCAGGACTAAACCAGGTCTAAAACCAGGTCCAAACCAGGTCTAAACCAGGTCTAAACTACGTCTAAACCAGATCTAAACCCAGATCTTAACCAGGACTAATCCAGGACTAAAACCAGGTGTAAACTATGTCTCAAACAGGATTTAACAGGACTAAATCATGTCGTGTGGACGTGTTTCTTCGTCTTTTATCAATAATATTTTTAATTTGGTTCAGTAAAGTCTGGACTTTTTATTTTCTTTTATCAGACAAAACATTTGATGTTACAATTTCCTCGTCTTTGTTTCCCTACAGCAAATCAAGTAATCCAAAGTATTCAGATTACATTACTCACTTTAAGTAATTTAATGGATTACGTTACAAACTACATTCTGGTGTATGTAATCTGTAATCTGTAGGGGATTACATTTTAAAAGTCACCTTCCCAACTCTGCCAGCGGGTTCACCCACGTCCATTTATAAATACAGTTTATGGGGACAGGTCATCAACGACTGTGTCCGAATGTCCACCCCAGTCCCTAACCCCTCATTCTCTACACTCTTTAGCGCCGTCTACAGTGCACTCGCTCACAGACTGTGAGCACTCGAGTCAGACACACAGATCACTAGATTCGGGTCATGTGACTCTGGCAGGGTTCCCACAAAATTTCAAAAGTTTTCCATGACTTTTTCATGACTTTACTCTGTGTGTAGAATTGATCAGACTTTTAGGGCTAAATATGAAATGTGAACTCTTTCCACTCACTTTATGGTTTGGGATTATAGTTTTTTTAACATTCAAAATCCTGTCAGTGCATTTATTGTCGTCTCTTTTAAACAAAACGTGCAGACGTTCAGAAATAATCAGAACAGTCTAATGAGAACTGAACCATTTAAGATCTATACCACCTTGTCAGGTTTTTCAAAGTCTGATCCCGTCAGATCTCAGAAGCTCGGGTGGGTTGGGTCTGGTTTGTACTTGGATGGAGACTCTGGGAAAACCAGGAGCCACAGGAGGCGTCAGTGGCAAAAACAGTTGTTGGTCTGTAAACTGTAAACGGTCACATTTTTCTGCAGCGCTTTTCCACCTTCAAGGCACTTAAAGCACTTTACAACAAGGAACCACTCACCCATTCACACACACATTCACACACCAGTGTACGCAGACACCGTGGGCAAGGTGGGTTAAGTGTCTTGCCCAAGGACACAACGGCAGCATTCATCTGTGGGAGCTGGAATCACACCAGCAACCTGTGGGTCAGTGGATCTGACACTCAACCTGTGACGTTTATGTCGAGAACTGGATTCAAACCTTCAGACCAGTGGGTGAATGCTCCACCAACTGAGCTACTGCCGCCCTCGTTGTGTCCTTAGGCAAGACACTTCACCCACATTGCCTTGTATGAAAGGTGTGTGTGTGTGTGTTGGTGGTGGTCAGAGGGGCTGACGGTGCAGATTGGCAGCCTCACTTCCGTCAGTCTGACCCAGGGCAGCTGTGGCTACAACAGCAGTTTACCACCACCAAGTCTGGAGAAACTGAACATCTTGAAAGAAGTTCTATAAATGCAATGACTAATTAATAAATGAACAGAACACTGCAGTTGCGTGAAAGAGATACTAAAATTCCATGACTTTAAGAGGCCTGGAAGGTTACATTTTCAATTTCCATGACTTTTCTAGGATTTCCATGACTGTGGGAACCCTGCTCTGGCATCTGTATAAAAACAAACTGATAAAACTCGATTTGTGTCATAAATAAAGGTCAGACCAGACTCACACACAAATGTTTATGGACTAATAATAATCATCAATCAAGTTTTTGTCACGCTGGATTTCATGTAAACAGACTGGATTATTTGCTGTTTGTCTGAAATGTGAAATCGCTCTTTAAAGGTTGTATGGAGGATTGTTTTGGTTTCAAATTGTCAATGATAGATTATAGATGCAGTAGCCTTGTAATTATGATGACCAAAAAAAAGAGAATAAAAATTCATCAACTCTGGACGTGGTGGGGCTAAACATTTGCCAATAGATAACGACACTGCCTCGTTATCTGTGAGCTGACAGGCTGTCAATCAATCTCCCTACGTTTCTAGTGTAACTGACTTGCCTGCGCCGCCGTTACGTGGTTTACGTACGACTGTCACGCAGTCCACAGACGCAAGACGCACAGACGCTGTTTACTCCACCAACGCAACAGTTCTTAGTGGCTTTTTTTGACCTATATCTTCCTCGCAGTTCGCACAAAGTTTGTTGCAATGACAGACAAGAATCCAGGAGCAGTTCGCCCCAAAAGAAAGTCCGTTTTTGAGGTCGCTGAAAGAAGAAGACAAGGGGAAAAGCAGCGAAGCCAAACTAAGGTGATTCTTGTAGATTCATTCCAGCGATGGCGCGACTGAAGCAGACGCAGGGTCTAAAGACTGAACCACTGGTCCACAAATTACTCCTGGACAGGAAACTTCTGCTTATTATGAAAACGTACTTTATTTCCAAGAGCTACACAAACGTTTTTCAGGACACGAAAGCGATATCCTATGTCTGAAAACGTAATTTTCAAGGCAAAGAAAGAGTCCGCTTGCTGCTGCGTGTTGTAGCTAGTTCATTCGCACTGAATCTCCGCGCACTCTTCTCTGCACCCCTTTCCTGCTCCTGTCCCCGCTGCCCGATCCACTCTTCCCCCTGCTCCTCACTTCTCCGTCTTGCCTAACCAACACTGTAGTTAGTTGTTTACAAGTCATGTGCAGCGGCTGTAAACAAACCTGTTTCTGGTGTAAGGAGGAGGAGGGAGGAGGTGTTTCTACGTAGGAGCTGTAGGGGAGGGGAGGTGGTTTCACTCATGCGCAACATTTGAAAAAGGACAAACAGTCGCTGGATTTCTCCTTCCTTGGAAAATCCTCTATACAACCTTTAAGGGTAAGCAACTAACGCCGACATCATAACGGTTTATTTAGTCGTGTTTTATTCCAAACCAGAATCAGCAGAGCCAAAAAAAAAAAAAAAAAACATTTTTATCTGCTTCATTCAGTCCAGTTAAACTCTCCCAACTCTCAGAATGTTTTGTGTCTATTTAGTGCACTACTTTTTCACCCAGTGGACATTCGAACACCCCTGAAAATGGCGTGACCTCTAAATCGTGAACACCTCTAAATAATAAAGGAGGGAATAGTGCGGACGTTCGGACGCAGCGGCAGATAATGGTGTTGTTACGTGATGTGTCTGTGTGTCAGTTCTTCATCCTCTCCTCGTCTGTCTAAAGATGACATGTCGTTGTTTGTTTTTCCTCGTCACTCTGTCTCTTACTGACGGAATAATAGTTTGTTCTTGTAATAAACTCGGCCGTAGCTCTGGTCCAGACCTGCTCCTCGGTATTGACCAGGACACAGAACACGCGGTACAGACCTTGACCTCCAGAGGCAGCAGACTTTCTGTACATTCTGTTTATGAAGCTCTGGGCTGGTCTCACGTAAAGACTCGGACCAATCCTGACGTCTTGTTAAAAGTAGAACGCTGTAACTTTTCACAATAGAGGCTTTGCACCGTCACGTGACCCCCTATAGCAACAGTAACTACGCCGCCATGACACCGGGCAACACTATGTCATTGACTTCAGCAGCATCGGAGAAACATGGGCAGGTTTTGTTTTGTATTTGGTTGTTCTAGACGCTTTGAAAGGGATAAATCGATTCGTTTCTTCACTGTTCTTCTGTAAATGACTCATCAGGATCAAACAAGGGAATTATTGAAAAAAGGACGCGGATTATAGCTAGAGAACATAAACCAAAGAGATTTCCAATGGTAGCATCAAGACACCCGAAGTTTCATCAAGGTATTTACTATTTAAATTGTTTCATAGCTTATTTAATGAAAGAAGCACATTTACTGAACTAAAATTTCATTAATTTATCCAGAAAACCCGCACTAGTTTATGATTCAACGAACCCACACTGGGCTCCTGTGATCAACACGACGCACGAGTCGAAGAGTCTGTGAGTCGAACCTCGAAAGAATCGACCATGAAAAGATCCTCGCGAACGTTAAAAAGATCCACTCGTAAAAAGAGATTAATTCTAGAAGACATAGTTGTGGATAAACAAGACAATAAAGAAAACATGGTCCTACGACGAGTGACATGTTTATATGTGCTGGAAGATACAGTTTCTACTGCCGCTCACACTGCAAATGTTTTCTTTTTACATTTTAGTTCAGTAAATGTGCTTCTCTCATTAAATAAGTTATGAAACAATTTAAATAGCAAATACCTTGATGAAAGTGACGTGAGTGTGTCTTGATGGGACCATTGGAAATCTCTTCGTGGTTTATGTTCTTTAGCCATAATTCCCGTCTTTTTTTCAGAAATTCCCTTGTTTGATCCTCATGAGTAATTTCCAGAGGAACAGTGAAGTAATGAATTGTTTTATCCCTTTCAGAGCGTCTAGAACACAGATGTCAAACATGTGGCCCGGGGGCCAGATCCGGCCCTCCAAGACCTTTAATCTGGCCCTCAGCTGATTTTCTACTAAAATATTTTAATTATATTTTCTATTAAAATCTTGTTAATTTTCTGTGGTGTTTATCACAGCAGCGTCTCCAGCGTCTCTGTACGTGGCCCCTCCCACCAGAGCAGCACAAATGAAGACTTGTCTCTTTCCAAACGCTCTTAAAGGACGATCGTTTTGACTGTTGACCGTGACACCCTCATCAGAAAAATGTCCAAAATTAGAAAAGTGGAGCCGAGTGCAGGATTTTACAACGAAAAATTGACTTACTCCTGTTTGCAAACAAGTTAATGTTAAAACATTGTGTTGAAATAGCATTTTTTTTTCATAATATTATAATATTTTGTAAAAGAAAGAGTTCATCAATTAAAAAAGATTTCTGTAATAGATTTGTGTTTCTCTGCACAAATATTTGAAATATTGTTGTTTTTGGGGTTTATATGACATGAGTTTTCTGATCCGGCCCCTTTGGGATCAAAGTCGGTTGGATACAGCCCCCGGACCAAAATGAGTTTGACACCCCTGGTCTAGAACAACCAAATACAAAACAAAACCTGCCCATGTTTCTCCGATGCTGCTGAAGTCAGTGACATAGTGTTGCCCGGTGTCATGGCGGCGTAGGTACCGTTGTTATAGGTCACGTGACGGTGCAAAGCCTCTATAGCAAGTAAATAGTCATCGACTGCGTGTTCGGCGAAATGAACGGCTGCGGGAGGACGGAGGTTGTGTATCTCGTTTTGTAGCCGTGTACGTTTGAGTTCGACAGCTGAAAGTCTGACAAAAGAATGGTTTACTTTCTTTACGTTGACAACAAAACTGAGGCCAAGAAAGAGAACATATGTGAAGAATTGTTAGTAAAGTAAAGAGTAAGTACAGCTACAACTATAACGCAAATAATATTAAACTGCACTTGTCTTACGTGGTCAGTCCAAACACAATTTTTCCAAAACTTTACAAAGACGTGTGGGTCTGGAAACTGTGCCTCCGCTCAGTTTCATTTCTCTTCAGCGACTAGGTCAGGAATCAGAATAGACTAGATGGTTTTGCAGTACAGTGTCGTCTTGGGTTCAGCTTCCAGATTTTATTATAGTTCTGTGCTCATTCCCTGATCATTCCAGGACGGTCTGTATCAGCGGTTTTCAGTTTGTGAGGTCCGCCTGAACTGGGGGGCGCCAAAGAGCCACTGGGGAGGCGTGACACACATGGACTAAACCAGGACTGAACCAGGACTGAACCAGAACTAAACCAGGACTAAACCAGGACTGAGTGTGGGGACAGGCCTGAGGTGCGCCCGCGTAGACCGTAGGGTGACTGTGAGGGAAAAAAACGCTTCAAAGCTCCAAGCTCCACAGAGCTGAACGCGGCCGTCGCCGATTGGGTTTTGTGGACATCCTGCTCCACGGGCTTGGGGTTTTGCCTCTCTCTCTCAAGTCCAAGATTAGTCCAAGATTAGCCCTGGTTTAGCCCTGGTTTAGTCCTGGTTTAGACCTGGTTTAGACCTGATTTTGTCCTGGTTTTGTCCTGGTTTAGTCCTGGTTTAGTCCTGGTTTAGACCTGGTTTAGACCTGATTTTGTCCTGGTTTTGTCCTGGTTTAGTCCTGGTTTAGAACTGGTTTAGTCTTGGTTTAGACCTGGTTTAGGCTTGGTTTACACCTGGTTTACACCTGGTTTAGTCCTGATTGAGACCTGGTTGAGACCCGGTTTAGACCTGGTTTAGACTCAGTTTAGACCCGGTTTAGACCTTGTTTAGACCCGGTTGAGACCCGGTTGAGACCTGGTTTAGTCCCGGTTTAGTCCTGGTTTAGTCCTGGTTTAGACCTGGTTTAGTCTTGGTTTAGACCTGGTTTAGTCTTGGTTTAGACCTGGTTTAGTCCCGGTTTAGTCCTGGTTTAGTCTTGGTTTAGACCTGGTTTAGTCCTGGTTGAGACCTGGTTCAGTCCCGGTTTAGTCCCGGTTTAGTCCTGGTTTAGTCCTGGTTGAGACCCGGATGAGACCCGGTTTAGTCCCGGTTTAGTCCTGGTTTAGACCTGGTTTAGTCCTGGTTGACACCCGGATGAGACCTGGTTTAGTCCTGGTTTAGACCTGGTTTAGTCCTGGTTGACACCCGGATGAGACCCGGTTTAGTCCTGGTTTAGTCCTGGTTTAGTCCTCGGTTTAGTCCTGGTGACCTATTAAAGTTCAGTGAAGTTAAAAGTCGCCACATTTATACCTGCATGAAGTTAGAAATTATTTGCTGTTTATGAATTCACTTTTTTTTCTTTTTTTTTTTATTGAAAACACCATTTAAAAAGTATATAACCAGTGGCTCGTCTTTATCTGCTCTAAGAGGAGAATCACACTCACCCAATTTGAAAACCCCTGGTCTTTTTAAAGTCCCTCTGTTCGTTCAGTCTTTGTTAGATTGTCGATCAGTCAAGAGAAACACTCGGACTTTGGACCTGAAACTCTGAATTTGCAACCTGTTGTTTGCAATTTGTGCAATTCTGCTTTATTCCCTGTTTGAAGAACCTGTTTTTGTGTTTGTACCAGGCTTGAGAACTTTATTTTAGTTCATATAACAAAGACATATTAAGCTTTACCTGTAGTAGGACACTTGGTTGTTCTAGACGCTCTGAAAGGGATAAAATGATTTGTTTCTTCACTGTTCCTCTGGAAATGACTCATCAGGATCAAACAAGGGAATTATCGAAAAAAAAGACACGGATTATGTCTAGAGAACATAAACCAAAGAGATTTCCAATGTTACCATCAAGACACCCGAAGTTTCATCAAGGTATTTGCTATTTAAATTGTTTCATATCTTATTTAATGAAAGAAGCACATTTACTGAACTAAAATTTCATTAATTTATCCAGGAAAACCTGCACTAGTTTACGATTCAACGAACCCACACTGGGCTCCTGTGATCAACACGACGCACGAGTCGAAGAGTCTGTGAGCCGAACCTCGAAAGAATCGACCATGAAAAGATCCTCGCGAACGTTACAAAGATCTGCTCACAAAAAGTGATTAATTCTAGAAGACAAAGTTGTGGATAAACGAGACAATAAAGAAAACATGGGTCCAACGAGTGACATGTTTATATGTGCTGGAAGATCCAGTTTCTACTGCCACTCACACTGCAAATGTTTTCTTTTTACATTTTAGTTCAGTAAATGTGCTTCTCTCATTAAATAAACTATGAAACTATTTAAATAACAAATATATTGATGAAACTTCGTGTGTCTTGATGGTGCCATTGGAAATCTCGTTCTCTAGCCATAATTCCTGTCTTTTTTTTGATAATTCCCTTGTTTGATCCTGATGAGTCATTTCCAGAGGAACAGCGAAGAAACAAATCGTTTTATCCCGTTCAGAGCGTCTAGAACACAGGTGTCAAACATAAGGCCCGGGGGCCAGATCCGGCCCTCCAAGACTTTTAATGTGGCCCTTGGGTGATTTTCTACTAAAATATTTTAATTATATTTTCTATTAAAATCTTGTTAATTTTCTGTGGTGTTTATCACAGCAGCGTCTCCAGCGTCTCTGTACGTGGCCCCTCCCACCAGAGCAGCACAAATGAAGACTTGTCTCTTTCCAAACGCTCTTAAAGGACGATCGTTTTGACTGTTGACCGTGACACCCTCATCAGAAAAATGTCCAACATGAGAAAAGTGGAGCCGAGTGCAGGATTTTACAAGAAAAACTGACTTATTCCTGTTTACAGACAAGTTCATGTTAAAACATTGTGTTGAAATTGAATTTTTCTTAAAGTTTCAGTTTGTTCATAATATTATAATATTATAATAAGAAAGAGTTCATCAATTAAAAAAGATTTCTGTAATAGATTTGTGTTTCTCTGCACAAATATTTGAACTTATTGTTATTTGTGGGTTTATATGACATGAGTTTTGGCCCCCGGACCAAAATGAGTTCGACACCCCTGGTCTAGAACAACCAAATACACAACAAAACCTGCCCATGTTTCTCCAGTGCTTCTGAAGTCAGTGGTTCCCCGATGCCACGCTGTCATGGCGGCGTAGGTACCGTTGCCATGCGGGACACGTGACGGTGCAAAACCTTTATTGGTGCGTTTGAGTCCAGTTTATCTGCGTGAGTAAATGTACACAAAGTTCATTTCAGATTGGTCCAAACCTTCTCCGTGACACCAGCCCAGAACGTTACAGCGAGGCGTTTATTAAAATACAGAGGCTATAAAAATATCTGGTCACTATTCTCCATGAATCACTGTTATATCTGTGTCATTACGAGTCATTTATTCTTTAATTTACACATAGATAAATAGAATATTCTGTAGAGGATTATAAATCTCCATAAAATCATTTTGTTCCTGAACAGTTTTCGAGGACAGTTCCCAAAGAGTCCCGGAGATGACGTTTTCCGGGACTGTTTCAAAATGTAAAATAAAACGGGAAATCTAAAAGGAGACACTCTTTTACATGGCAAAGTCCAGGTTATTGCCCCATATTTGAACAGGTTAAAAATCTGTGTTTTTACGTGAGATTGAACAGTCAAAAGAATTACTGCATGAAGTGTTTGATCGTAGAAACGAGAATACACAATTTTAGACAAATAAATACAAAATACAGGTGATTTAACAAGAACGAACTCCCACAGAATTTATAAATAACAGCGTCAAAATTACGGAGTAAGAAAGTTTTCAGAAATATCCATGTGCATAGGATAAAAATCTGTGCATATTTGTCTGTAGTTGGGCATAAAATAAATTTCGTAAACTCGTCGTAAAATGTGTTGTGTTTATTTTGTCCAGCAGAACATGAATTGAAAAGTTATGACGTCAAGAATTATAATTATGAAATCAAAATTTATGATTACGCTTTCTTCAGTACGAATATGAATTCATGTTGGAGTTTTGTGCCACATACGGACTAAACCAGGACTAAACCAGGACTAAACCAGGACTAAACCAGGACTAAAACAGGACTGAACCAGGACTGAACCAGGAGTAAACCAGGACTAATCTTGGACTTGATAGAGAGACGGTCCTGACACTCAGTCCTGGTTGAGTTCTGGTTCAGTCCTATTTTATTCGTGTTTTAGTCCTGCTTTAATCTGGTTTAGTCCTGGTTTAGTCTTGGTTTAGTCCTGTTTTAGTCCTCCTGGTTTAGTCCTGGTTCAGTGATGGTTCAGTCCTGGTTTAGTCCTTCTGGGATGAGCCCTGGTTTAGTCCTGGTTCAGTCCTGTTTTAGTCCTGTTTTAGACCTGGTTTAATCCTAGTTTGTCATCCTGGTTTAGTCCTGGTTCAGTCCTCCTGGTTCAGTCCTGGTTAGTCCAGGACTAATCTTGGACTTGATAGAGAGATGGTCCTGACATTTAGTTCTGGTTTAGTCCTGTTTTAGTCCTGGTTCAATCCTGGTTCAGTCCTGGTTTAGTCCTCCTCGTTCAGTCCTGGTTCAGTCCTCGTTCAGTCCTGGTTCAGTCCTGGTTCAATCATCCTGGTTCAGTCCTCCTGGTTCAGTCCTGGGATCTAAACCAGGACTAATCTTGGACTTGATAAAGAGACGGTCCTGACACTCAGTCCTGGTTGAGTTCTGGTTCAGTCCTATTTTATTCGTGTTTTAGTCCTGCTTTAATCTGGTTTAGTCCTGGTTTAGTCTTGGTTTAGGTTCCTCCTGGTTTAGTCCTGGTTTAGTCTTTTCCTGTTTTAGTCCTGTTTTTAGTCCTGGTTTAGTCCTGGTTTAGTCCTAGTTTGTCATCCTGGTTTAGTCCTGGTTCAGTCCTAGTTTGTCATCCGGTTTTAGTCCTGGTTCAGTCCTGGTTCATTCCATATGCGGCACAAAACTCCAGCATCTCGATCGATCTTTCTTCTGCCTGTGAAGTGACGAGTCAAGAATTTACAAATATTTATTTTATCCTCAACTACAGACAAATATGCACCGATTTCAATCCTATGCACGCGGAGATTTTTGAAAGTTTTCTTCCTCCAAACCACATTAACCGCACAATATTTATTGCAATATTACAGGGAGGCCAGTTTTATTTCATTGTATCATTTTAAAGGTTATTGCTTTGCCTGGAATGTTCCACAGTACGGCATTAAACCGTCTCAAGCGAGCAGATGACATCATTATTTTTGTATGTGTAAGATAAAGTTAAAACCGTGGACCGAGTGTGATGTTCAGTCCGGCTCCAGTCAAATGAAGCTCATCGAGGCAGGTAGTTATAGGGGCAAAATTAATTTACGGACAAAAATAGCGAAACCAGGATCATGTAGAACGGGTCAGATATGTCCATTTATATATAGTCGAGGGCTGAACGATTTATTGTTTTGGGCCGAAAAACACGATCTCAGACCACGCGATTTTGGAAACGTCAAATTTTTTTTTCACCGCAATGCGAAGAGTTGAGGACATACATATGGCGTTCTTTTTTTTAAGTGCTTAGTTTATGCAAATTATCCATGTGGTTTTAAGTTTTGTTTCTGTAAAACGTAAACAAATGCGCGCAAAGCTGCATTTAACACATTATTACTCCGTGCATATTGAAAAAAAGGAAAGCGGAGTACAGGAAATGTTTGTAGAGCGATGGTAGAGACGGCCAATCACAGCTCTTATCGTCCAGCGTCAAATCATCGGTGCAGGATTATGGTATGATGTAAGTTTCTGTGATGTTTGCAAATGTTCATGTGCACTAAAACTTGATTAAAAAAAAAAAAAATCGTGGATGAAATCAAAATCTCAATATCTGCCAGAAAAAAATCACAATTAAATTTTTTTTCTTAAAATCGTTCAGCCCTAATACAGTCTATGATTTAAACATATCACACAAAAGTCATCTTCTTTGAGCATGCATCTTGCCGAGATTGTTACGTCACAGGTAAAAATCTGAGCTTCTCCTGCGCGTAAACCAGAATGCGTGAAATGTGTTCTTAAAGGTCAGTTTACCGTGGAACATTCCGGACAAATCACCAACAGCATCACCATGGAGACCAGCGAACCCTCCACCAGAAAGGTTGCATAGTGCCCCTTTAATGTTGTATTTAAAACGTCTAATAACTGTCGTTTCTTTACGTTGGCTGCACTGGTCTAGTTTACAAGTGTCTCATTCGATAGACCTTTTTCACAACGGCTGGAAGTGTTTGTGGAACTTCAGGTTTATGTTTTTCTGTGGCAAAATGTGTGTGGAAATGTCTGGTGTATTTCTCCAGCAGCTTCGTTAATCTGCCCCATCGCCAAATCTTCAACCAAACAAGGTCCACGAAGGATAAACATTCGACCATGAAGAATTTATCAACAACTGTCAAGAGAAGAAAGACCAAAACTTAAAGGAAACAACAATGACACATTAGTGAACTACTGAGCAAAACTAACGTTATGGTCAAGAATGAAACATAAGCAACTTGTTCCTTGACTTTTTCATGACCTGTAGTTTATGACCTACTTTTAGGGCTAAATCTGAAATGTTAACCCTTTCCACTCACTTTATGGATTGGGATTATAATTTTTTAACTTTCAAAATCCTGTCAGTGCATTTACTGTCGTCTCTTTTAAACAAAAGGCGCAGATGTTCAGAAATTATCATAATAGTCTAATGAGAACTTAACAGGACACTGTAAAGTGACACTAAAATTCCACTTTCACTGAATTTACAAAATTCCATGACATCTCCAGGCCTGGAAAGTGACATTTTCAGTTTCCATGTCAGGATTTCCGTGACCGAGGGAACTGTAAGAGAATTTAAGTAATTTCTCTTCCACGTACATCTCAGTTTAACATTGACTCACAAAAGCTTTATTTACACTAAGACTCTTGGCAAACCATTGGCACTATTATCTTAATTGTGGCATATTTCTGTCAAACTGGTGCCTACTGGCCTTCAGAGTCTCACCACACTTGCTTTATAAACCTCCTCCTTTGGAAGCAGAGTCAGAGGGGCTTGAACACTCAAAAGATCATACTACGTTCATTTTTCAAGTCCCCCCAGGCCTGTATTATTGATGTAAATAAACTTCTGCTTAAGATGTCCAGTTGGTCTCCAGACTTTTACTTCCACTCCTTCTTGGACAAGCTGAAAACTTCGACAACTGGAACCTTTTTTTTAACTCATACTGATTCTGGAAATAAAATTTAAACCAATGATGTTCATTATGTCTTCTAATCTACTTTAACTTCTTAGGTTCTTTTTAAAGACAATGCAGTAAAGTGTGTTTACCTTGTTGACATGTTTCGGCTGCTGCTGCTGCATCTTCAGAACTGTCACCGGTGTTGGTGGTGACGTGTCGTATATCAGCTGTTGTTACTTCCTGTGGGCGTGGTCAGACCTGATGGACCTGCAGGTGGCTCAGACTGACCACGCCTCCCGTCGCCCGGTGTCTCTGGAGGAGGGTGTCCCAGGTGTGTGAAAGGAGGAACGCTCCGTCATCACGGTTAATTCTGTCCGGGCACAGGCCGGGCATTTCACATCCGAAAAAAGGAACGACCAAAAGGAATGCGAAAAGGAAACGTCAGGGAGACTCACCAGAACACAAAAAGACAAAGCAGAACAGGAAAACCTAAACTCCGCCACATCAGACACTGTAAAAGGAACAACCACATTCTGGATCAGGACGAGGCTCGGGTCATTGGATCAGAAAACAACAAGTTCAAACGCTGGATCAAGGAGGACGGTGAAATCAGGAAACGAGGCACGGACAGAATTAACCGTGATGACGGAGCGTTCCTCCTTTCACACACCTGGGACACCCTCCTCCAGAGACACCGGGCGACGGGAGGCGTGGTCAGTCTGAGCCACCTGCAGGTCCATCAGGTCTGACCACGCCCACAGGAAGTAACAACAGCTGATATACGACACGTCAACACCAACACCGTGACAGTTCTGAAGATGCAGCAGCTGAAACATGTCAACAAGGTAAACACACTTTACTGCATTGTCTTTAAAAAGAACCCAAGAAGTTAAAATAAAATTTTAAATCGATTTCATGACGTAGATACTAGCAGAGATAGATTGGTGCGGTTTGATTGGTAGAGATGGTCACAGATTACATTTCTCAGAACAGAAGCAGTTCACTAAAGCGTCGTCGTCGTTCGCCTTTAAGTTTTGGTCTTTCTTCTCTTGATAGTTGTGGATAAATTCTTCACGTTACAATGTTTATCCTTTGTGGATCTTGTTGGCTGAAGATTTGGCGATGGGGCAGATTTATGAAGCTCGTAAAAAATACACCAGACATTTAAACACACATTTTGTCATAGAAAACCATTAACCATAAGTTCCACAAAAACTTCCAGACGTTGTGAAAAAGGTCTTTACATTTTAACAGTCCGGTCACATTGCTGTATTACAATATCGTGATTCTCGTTACATCTCTGGACAGTGATCGTGGTGTTTTGATTGTGAATAATGATTTCGGTGCCTTTATCAAAATCAAACATTTTCAAATTCTGAATTCACAAACTTCACCAAGTCTATAGCAGCTAAAGAAAAACCACATTACGGTGAAAAACAGTCATAAAACTCACAGTGTAACTATTTCAAAGACGGTTACAACATAACAGTATTCCCTGTCGGTTGGCTTGGGTTTTCGGGGGGGCAGATTGAGAAAAAACCATGAAGTCAAGTTTTGGATGCATCTGGGACATCAGTCAATCGATGGGACAGCACCAGGTCGTGAGGAGCGTAAAACAATGCACTTACAAAACCCAAACTAGAATTGTGCAACAGGAGCAGGTCCACTGTGGTAAAAAGAGACAGAGAATCAAAACCACCGAAGGCCCAAAGACGCAGAACACGCTCCAGAGACAGGACATTATAGCTCTGACCAAATCGAAAACAAATATTTAAACGTGACGGAGCTCAACCGTGGACGGCCAGTTCTGGTTATGGAAGTAAAACATTAAAATAAAATAAAAATGAGGATGGGCAAAAAAGAAATCATCTATCAATACATGCATCAAGAATTTCAGACTTCCGGTCATTGCACAATTCATACTGGGAAGGATTTTCCGAAAAAGTGAGCATCATGTCATGTCGTTATGTTTGTTTTCCCAGTGGGATGCGTCTATTGTCAAAGTCGATCTTTTCAAGTCTTTTGAACCATATCACTTTTGTTTCTGGTTCTGATATTGTCATATTTTAGTTTTAGGATTCAGACATTGTTAATTGTGTGTGTTGGAGCCAATTTATATTTATTTAAGAAGTTATTAATTTATCAAATTTTATAGAATAGTGAACTATATTTTTCTTTATTATAGAATTTTTTATTATAAGTCATCCTGCTCTCCCCTCCCCTCCTCCTGCAGTCAGGTATATCTTTCCACCTGTAGGAGCGGGGGGGAAGGCAGAGCCCGTGGAGAGTGGAGACTACCACATTATATCAAAAGGAAAGTCAACCACAGAGAATATTATTATCATTTTTTTTTTATAAATGGATAAACAGATCTGGATCTCTGCGAGTGCTTTTTTTTTTTTTGAGTTACAAACCTCCTCAAATAAAAAGGGCGCAACAGTGTGGTTGTTGGATCCTAACAGAGGAAAACGACTTGAGAAATGGGAAGTTTGCGAACTCCATAAATGCAAAAGTGAATCAGATGTGTGTGACTCAAACCTCCGTTCAAACTGTTTCTCTTCCCAACGGAATTGAAAAATAGAGAAAGGTGAAGGTGATGGGCAGGATTGATCCACAGGAAGAACCAAAAAGGAAACCTCTGGCTACATCCCGAGTTTGCAGTGAACATTTTGTATGTGCAGCGCCAATAAAGCAAAATCCCGTTTGTTAATGGAGAAGAGCAGAAGACAAACAGACTGAGCTGCACTTTCTTGTTCTTGTGGTTTTACAGCAACATCACGTCTTGGTCTCTTTGCAGTGGAAGGTGTTTCTTGGTGAACAGTTGGAGACTTTCACTTTGGCGTTGACTTTTTAAATTCATAACCAAAGTTGAGCGAAGGAAACGGGATTTTGTTTTGTTGTCGCTCCACATACAAAATGTTCTCTGCAAACTCGGGATGATTTCTTAGACAAAGGTTTCCATTTTTGTCCTTCCTGTGGATCAATCCTGCCCATCGCCTTCACCTTTCACTATTTGTCAATTCCGTTGGGAAGAGAAACAGTTTGAACAGAGGTTTCACATAGATTCACACACATCTGATTCCCTTTTGCATTTATGGACTTCGCAAACTTTCTGAAGCCCATTTCTCGAGCCGTTTTCCACTGTTAGAATCCCAAAACTAAAATATGACAATATCGGAACCAGAAACAAAAGCGATATGGTTCAAAAGACTTGAAAAGATTATGCATTATGTCTTGAATAAATTTACAGATGGTAGCTTTAAAAGTGCACTGTAACTTTTCTGGTGGAGGGTTCACTTCCTACTTGTTCCCATGGACCATAAACATACACATCTAGAATTTATTCATTTTTTGTTTTGATTGTTTTATTGTTTCTATTGCTCAAAAATACAACAAAAACTCCACAGATCTGACTGGTAATGTAATGTAGCGCGGTGATGTAATCTGCTTGTCTCTCTCGTGATTTTGTGTTTAATCTGTCACTGTGGAACATTCAAGAATGGGGTGGGCTTTTATTTTTTTTTTTCCGTGGAGCCACATGAAAAACAGAAAATATTGTGGAGGGAACTCAGTTCTGCATAATATTAAAGAGACAGTTTGGAATTTTGGACATAAGACCTCGTTTCCTCGTGACCCAGAGAGTTGGAGACGTGTGGAGACACTTTTATAAAATATTCCATCCAGTCCTTGTGTTTGCAGAGGTCACGGTGTTAGACTAGTGCATGTCAATCAGTGTTGTGGAGTAACAGATTACATGTACCGGAGTTATGTAATCAGAGTACAAATTATGAGTAACTTTATTCAGTTACAGTTACTGTTTCAGTGAGTGGTAATTGGATTACAGTTACTTTGTTGAAATAAATGGATTACACAGAGGGATTTTCTTGTTTTCACATTTTGGGCTAAATCCCCCCTTTTTTTTTTCCTCCATAATTCCACTCATTGCCAGAAACTAAACCAGGTCAAAACCAGGTCTAAACTAGATCTAAAATAGATCTAAACTAGATCTAAACCAGGACTAAAACCAGGACTAAAACCAGGTCTAAACCAGGACTAAACCAGGTCTAAACTAGGTCTAAAATAGATCTAAACTAGATCTAAACCAGGACTAAAACCAGGTCTAAACCAGGATTAAACCAGGACTAAACCAGGTCTAAACTAGATCTAAATTAGATCTAAAACAGGTCTAAGAACAGGACTAAAACCAGGACTAAAACCAGGTCTAAATCACAAGAGACAAGCAAGTCACATCACCTTACCAGTCAGATCTGTGGAGAGGTCCTATGTCCAATATTCTGGACTGTCCCTTTAATTGTATTTCTTCATAAAAAAAGCTGTAAATATTGTTTTGACGAGTTGCTCAGACTGGTAAGAGTTTATGTTACGACTAAGTGATGAAAAGGTGAGGTTGCCTTACCTAAAATGTCTTTATAAAACACCTCTAAAATAAAAACAATGCAGCTTTAGTCCGTGCATGAGGTAAAATGATAAAATATGTTAATTTTGTAATTCCAAATGAGCTTAAACGAGCCGGTCAGAGTCAGACAAAGAGCCGTATGTGGCCCTGGAGCTGGACAATTCCCAGATCTGTTTTAGACTAAGCAAGGATATTTCCATGAAGGTAAGCAGGACCCTCCACTAGAAACGTTACGCAGTGCACCTTATTTAAGTAGAAATATCCATAAAATGTGTAGATGGAAAAATATGAGCCTAGTTTTTGCGTAACTGCATTGTGGACTTTGCATTTTTACCCTCTAAATTCTGTATAAGTTCAAAAAGTCTACGGAAATAATGAATATAAACTTTGCTTCCAGAACCAGAAGTTCGGTGGCACCGTTGAGCTCCGCCTCTGCCCTGGTTCACGTCTGTTTTTGGAGTGCGACGCTGGTATTTGTAGTCCATGTTGTCATCCATTGTGTAGTCCTCTCTCTCCCGCACGCCGGGGCCGAGTTTTTTGTTGCTATGGTTCCAGAGCCGAAACGTTTGGCCCCCTGCACCTGTCCATTCTGCTCCGACAGGTTTTGGTCGCACTTGCCACGTGTATCCTGGCACCCACCGACATAATCTGGGCATACATTTGCGGCCCTTGTACGTTACGCCAGTTTCTGATGCCTCGCTCTCAAATCGCAGACGCCAGTTTTTTTAGTTCCAGTTTGTCCGTCTGGCTCGCTGATTATGTTATGTCCGTTATGTGGGTTTTTAGTGCCACTGTCCCAAAACGTTTAAACTTTTTTTGGATAGTCCGCCCGCCCATAAAGTCTTCACCGCATTGACCAGCAGTTTAGCTTCAAAGTATTGGCAAGTCCCGGTACTTTGTGGCTGTTTTTTCTGTGCCACTGTCCCACGATTTTACTCTTTAAACCGCGCTTCTGTCCGCTAAGTATTGTCGCTTTAACCTTTCAAACTTCTGGCTTATTATTTGTCATTTAGAACCAATCTCTGTAGCTGTCTTCTGCTTTGTTCGTAGTTGCCATTGCGGTCCTCCTACGCAATAAATCTTCACCGCACTGGCCCGCAGATTGTAGCTTTTTTGAAGGTTCTTATATCGTCTACGTCTTGCCAAGTTATTTGGTACTAATCTTTGTAGCGGACTTCAACCCTGTACGTAATTGTTAGCAGAAGTCTTCACCGCATTAGTCCAAATTTGTAGCCTTTAAGATGGTTCCACTGTCCTTTAAAGTATGTTTGTTTTTTTTTTTACCTTCAAAGCATTGGCCAGTTTTGTGGTTCCAATCTCTTTCGCTGGCTTCTGCTTTTGGACTTTGTGGCAGCTTTTCCGTGCCATTGCCCCACAATAAGTAGCTTTTTAGATGGTGCTATTGTCCATTAAGTATGTTGCATTAATTGAGTTTTTTGATACCAATCTCTGTAGTTTGGTAACTTTGGTAACATCAGCCCAAATTTGCCGTTTTTTAGATGGGGCCACTGTCCGTTAAATAGGTTGTATTAATGTTCAAAACACTGGCGAGTTTTTGGTACCTCGTTGTATGTTTTCAGCCCAATTTTGCCAAATTGGTAACTTTTTTGGGTGGTCCTCGTTCACAATATTCTTCACCACACTGGCCCACAGTTTGTAGCTTTTTTGTAGGTTCTTCTATCGTCTACATCTTGCCAGATTATTTGGTTCTAATTTCTGTAGCCGACTTCCAACCTGAACATAATTGGTAACAGAAGTCTTCCCACCATCAGCCTAAATTTGCAGTTTTTTAGATGAGGCCACTGTCCGTTAAGTAGGTTGTATTTATCTTCAAAATATTGGTGAGTTTTCGGTACCTTGTTGTATGTTTTCGACCCAACTGTACCAAATTGGTCACTTTTTTGGGTGGTCCTTGTTCACAGTTCCTTTACAATAAGTTTTCACTGCACTGGCCCACATTTTGTTGCTTTTATGTAGGTTCTTCTATCTTCTACATCTTCCCAGGTTATTTGGTTCTAATCTCTGTATCTGACTTCAAACCTGTACGTAATTGTTAGCAGAAGTCTTCACAACATCAGCCCGAATTTGCAGTTTTTTTGTTGGTGCCACTGTCCATTAAGCAGGTTGTATTAATCTTCAAAACAGTGGCGAGTTTTTGGTACCTAGTGGTATGTTTACAGCCCAACTGTACCAAATTGGTAACTTTTTTGGGTGGTTCTCCTTCACAGTTCCTTTACAATAAGTCTTCACCGCACTGGCCCACAGTTTGTAGCTTTTTTGAAGGTGTTCCTATTGTCTACATCTTGCCAGGTTATTTGGTTCTACTCTCTGTCGATGACTTCAACTCTGTGTGTAATTGGTAACAGAAGTCTTCACTGCATTACCCCAAATTTGTAGTTTTTAGATGGTGCCATTGTTCATTAAATATGTTGTTTTAACCTTCAAAGTGTTGGTGAGTTTTTGGTACTTCATTGTATGTTTTCAACTTAATTTTGCCAAATTGGTAACTTCTTTTGGGTGTTCCTCCTTCACAGTTCCTTTACAATAAGTCTTCACTGCACTGTCCTGCAGTTTGTAGCATTTTTGAAGGTCCTCCTGTTGTCTGCGTCTTGCCAGGTTATTTGGTACCGATCTCTGTAGTGGACTTTAACCCTGTCTGCAAAAGTCTTCACCTCATTAGCCCAAATTTGTAGTTTTTTAGATGGTGTCACTGTTTATTAAGCATGTTGTATTAATCTTGTCAAGTTTTCGGTACCTAGTGGTATGTTTTCTCCCCAACTTTGCCAAATTGGTAACTTTTTTGGGTGGTCCTCCTTCACAATAAGTTTTCACCGCACTGGCCCGCAGTTTGTAGCTCTTTTGAAGGTTCTTCTATCTATCCAAATATATTGTATTAACCTTCATCGTCTTGCTTATTTAGTACTAATCTCCGTATCTGGCTTCCGCCCTGTACAAAATTGCCACTGTGCCAAAATTTGTCTTCACCGCATTAGTCCAAGTTTGTAGCTTTTTAGTGGTGTCTGCAAAGTATGTTGTATTAACCTTCAAAACAATGGCCAGTTTTGGAACAAATCTTTGTAGCTGGCTCGCCCTGTTCTTTGTGGCTATTTTTGGTGCCATTAGCCCACAGTTTGTTACTCTTTACACCATGCTTATGTCAACTAAATATGTTCTGTTAAGCCTTAAACTGCTCATAAGTTATTTGGTACTAATCTCAACACTGTACATAATTGGGACCAGAAGTCTTCACCGCATAAGCCCAAATTAGTGGCTTTTTTAGAAAGTGTCACTGCCTGTTAAGTAGGTTGTATTAATCTTCAAAGCATTGGCGAGTTTTTTGGTGCCCATTTTTGTAGCTGGCTTCTGTCCTAGTCCAATGAGGTTCATTTGGTCTTCTGATAATTTATGTTATTCGTTTTTTTTTTTCAGACCAAGAGTTTGTTTTCATACCTGACAGTTTCGACAGATTGTTTGGCTTCTTTCCTGTATGTAGTGGTATGTTTATCGGCCCAATTGTTAACTTTTTAGGTGGTTCTCCTTCACGGTAAGTCTTCACTGCATTGACCCGCAGTTTGTATCTTTTTTGAAGGTTCTTCTATCCATCTAAGCATAATGTATTAACCTTCATCTTCTTGCCAGGTTATTTGGTACCAATCTCTATAGCAAACAAAACTGCCACTGTGCCAAAATGTGGTTTTTCTGCACAGTAAATCTTCACTGCATTAGTCCAAGTTTGCAGCTTTTTTTGTGGTGTTCCTGTCCACAAAATATGTTATATTAACCTTTAAAACATTGGCGAGTTTTGGTAAAATCTTTGTAACTGTCTCGCCCTGTTGTTTGTGGCTGTTTTTTGTGCCGTTGGCCCACAATTTGCAACTCTTTAGACCATGCTTATGTGCACTAAGTATGTTCTATTAACCTTCAAAACACTGGCAAGGTTTTTGGTGCCCTTCTCTGTAGCTGACGTCTGTAGGTTTTTGGCCCAACTTTTTTGGGTGATCCTTCTTCACAATAAGTCTTCACGGCACTGGCCCACAGTTTGTAGCTTTTTTTTGAAGCGTCTTCTATCCACCTACGTAACTGTATTAACCTTCACCGTCTTGCCAGGTTATTTGGTAACAATCTCTGCACAAAACTGCCACTGCCCCAAAATTTTTAATTTTTTGGGTGGCTTTCCTGCCCAATAAGTCTTCACCGCATTAGTCCAGGTGTTCATGTCCGCTAAGTCGTTGTATTAACCTTCAAACAACATGAGCTTCACTTTTTTGTGGCTGTTTTTTGTGGCATTGACCCACAATTTGCAACTCTTTAGACCGTGCTTATTACTCAGTCTGTTTTTTGGTGCCCTTCTCTGTAGCTGACTTCTATATATTTTCAGCCCAACTTTGCCAAATTGGTAACTTTTTTGGGTGATCCTCCTTCACAAGAAGTTTTCACAGCACTGGCCCTCAGTTTGTAGCTTTTTTTGATGGTTCTCCTATCCATCTATGTATATTGTATTAACCTTCACTGTCTTGCCAGTATTTGGTACCAATCTCTGTCACAAACTAATTTTTTGGGTGGCTTTCCTGCCCAATAAGTCTTCCCCGCATTAGTCCAGGTGTTCATGTCTGCTAAGTTATTGTATTAACCTTCAAACAACATGAGCTTCACTTTTTTGTGGCTGTTTTTGTGCCATTGACCCACAATTTGTTACTCTATAGACCTTGCTTTTGACCACTAAGTATGTTCTAGTAACTCTTAAACTACTGGCAAATTATTTGGTACTAATCGCTGTAGCTGACTTCAACTCTTTACGTAATTGTTAACACAAGTTTTCACCACATTTGTCCAAATTTGTGGCCTTTCAGATGGTTCCACTGTCCTTTTAAGTTTGTTGTTTTAACCTTCAAAGCGTTGGCGAGTGTTTTGGTTCCAATCTCTTTCGCTGGCTTCTGCTTTTGGACTTTGTGGCGGCTTTTCCGTGCCATTGCCCCACAGTAAGTAGCTTTTTAGATGGTGCTATTGTCCGTTAAGTATGTTGTATTGATTTAATTTTTTGATACCGCTCTTTGTAGTTTGGTAACTTTTTTTTTTTTGGGTTGTCCTCTTGTACTCTTTAAATCTTCATTGTACTTTGGGGCAGATTTTCCATCGCGTTAACCCACAATTCCTTCCTCTTTAGGCCGCGCTCTTGTCCATTAAATATGTTGTGTTAACCTTCAAAGTCTTGGCGAGTTATGTGGTGCCAGTCCCTGTATCTGGCTCCTGCCCTGTGCGTTGTGGCTGTTCTTCCGTGCCATTGGCCCACAGTCTTAGCTGCGTTGGCACTCGTTCTTGCTACATGTGGCCTGGCGTTCGATCTGCCATGTGCCCTCCTCGTACGTGCAGTAGCAGATGGTACAGTCGTCTATTTTGACCTCCCGGCCGGCTGGGATGACTGCAGTGTCGGCGTAGCAGTTTGGACCTAAAAACACACAGAAATATAAGGTTATTATATAAGACAAAAACGTAACAAGATACAGGTTAATTTAATGGAAATTGTTGTCATTTTCTGATTGTCGTACGCTGGTAAACTCACAAAAAACATTCAAGACAACCAAAACAGACTGTGGAGTGGTAAGATACTAAAGCCACAGCTGCCCTGGGGTAGACTGATGGAAGCGAGGCTGCCAATCTTGCCTAAAGACACAACAACAGAACTTGGACATCTGCTCCAACCACTGAGCCAGTTGCCACATTTACATAAGAGCTTTAATTCCGAATAAAAATAAATTTAATTCCACTTTAAAAAAAAAAAGCATGTAAACACTTAATTCCTAATGAAAATGACTGAAAATGAAATGATGATTGAAGTAAGTGGGTGGTTTATTCTGATTTTAAAGCCAAATTAATTCATTTCCCGATCGTGTAAACCAGGAGTCATCAAACTAAGGCCCGGGGGCCAACTCTGGCTCTTCACGCCCATTTGACCGGCCCCCCAGCCTCTCTGGCCCCTCCACTTGAACTGGCCCTATGACACAATCCTCATCCTCCTTGTATTTTGTTGATTTTCCAATAAAAAATTATATCTATATGAAGTATTTATATTTATTGTATACATATTATTTATTTAAATAATTATATGGTGTAGTTACATTTGCTGCCGAATTTTCATCACGTGACAAACTCAAGATCAAACAGCGACAGTCGCATGCACAGAGTTCTGTAGTGCAGTTAAGAACAACAAAATGACTCGTGTTAAAGTATGAAAAGTTGACAGAGAGTGCTGAGTTTTCAGAGAACAGTGGACGACCATTTATTTTTGTTCAGTGTAAAAACTGTGCAGTTTGTGTGATATGTTAAAGAAAGTGTGGTGGTTTTCAAAGAATATAATCTGTGTCATCAGGGTCAAACAATTCTGTTATACGACCGACCCGACCCCGACCCCCATCACAGTCAGGAGAGATAATGTGGCCCCCAGATACAAAAATTTGGTGACCCTTGATGTAAACGTTTATTCTTCTTAAAATAATCGCAGTCGTTCAGCTCATGCTCGTTCTGTTGCCCTACTGACGCAATCGGGACGATCCAGTTCCACCAGTCCTGACTTTGGACTTTCCCCCACGTCTCTTTGGATTTGTGAGCGGGATGTGGGAGTGAGCTGAGGCAGAGCAGCCTCAGACTCAGTTTGTCTTCATCTTCCCTTCTCCGACACTCTTCCCTTCTCCTCAGCCGACAGACGTAAAGCGTGATGAGAGAATTCTCCAGCTGCTGATTCGCAATTATCACCGGAACGAAAAAGTCTGGATCATGTTTGTGTCCGAGGTGTAACGACAAACTGAGATGACAGAAAAGCTGAAGCGTGTTTTCTTCTGGTCGATGTAAATACGTTGGTGTCTCTGTCCAATCAGAACCTTCCCCACCCCCAGACGCTGAGCAGAATTAAATAAAGACGATTTAACTCATTTTCTACGTAAACCTCAATTCAGAATTATTATTTCCATGTAAACTCAAAGGAGAATATTTTAATTCACACCTATTTAATTCAGAGTAATTCATTTGTAATAAAAAAAATAATGTAAACGTGGCCACTGTCGCCTCACAGAAATGCAGGAATCATTGCTACCGTGAGACTAAATGAGGTGATCTACAGTAAAATGTGTCTTGCCTCAGTAAGAGATCATGTAAAAGCAGCTCTCAAGGTCTAAAGTTTTTGCTGTGTGAACCTAATTATAGAGAATTTTTAATGTCCGTGGACCTGGAAGTCATGCTGGCGCGCTGTTAGCATTACTAAGACAGAAAAACTCCACTCTGGCCTCTGAAAAGTTGAAAGTTAAAAGCACTTATCAAACCAATCTGTGAGTAACAGTGAGTAATTAAGATGCTAAGAATGTTTTAATAAAGAGTTTGGATCGCTGCGAACTGTTTAAATTGAGCAAATTCTTAGGTTTTAACGGGAATCAGATGGAAAGTCCCCCTGGCTGAAAGGTTAATCTATACACATATATATTTAAAAAGTCATTATATGTATTGTGTTACTGTATTTTTCGGGCTATAGGGTGCACTCTTAAAGGTTGTATGGAAGAATTTTTTTGTTTCAAATTGTCAGTGATAGATTATAGATGCAGTCGCCTTGTAATTATGATGACCAAAAAAAAGACAATAAAAATTCATCAACTCTGGACGTGGTGGGGCTAAACATTTGCCAATAGATAACGACACTGCCTCGTTATCTGTGAGCTGACAGGCTGTCAATCAAACTCCCTACGTTTCTAGTGTAACTGACTTGCCTGCGCCGCCGTTACGTGGTTTACGTACGACTGTCACACAGTCCACAGACGCAAGACGCACAGACGCTGTTTACTCCACCAACGCAACAGTTCTTAGCGGCTTTTTTTGACCTATATCTTCCTCGCAGTTCGCACAAAGTTTGTTGCGATGGCGACAAGAATCCAGGAGCAGTTCGCCGCAAAAGAAAGTCCGTTTTTGAGGTCGCTGAAAGAAGAAGACAAGGGGAAAAGCAGCGAAGCCAAACTAAGGTTGATTCTTGTAGATTCATTCCAGCGATGGCGCGACTGAAGCAGACGAAGGGTCTAAAGACTGAAGCACTGGTCCACAAAATTACTCCTGGACAGGAAACTTCTGCTTATTATGAAAACCTACTTTATTTCCAAGAGCGAGACAAAACGTTTTTCAGGACACGAAAGCGATATCCTATGTCTGAAAACGTAATTTTCAAGGCAAAGAAAGAGTCCGCTTGCTGCTGCGTGTTGTAGCTAGTTCATTCGCACGGAATCTCCGCGCAACCTTCTCTGCTCCCCTTTCCTGCTCCTGTCCCCGCTCCCCGCTCCTCACTTCTCCGTCTTGTCTAACCAACACTGTAGTTAGTTGTTTACAAGTCATGTGCAGCACCGGCTGTAAACAAACCTGTTTGTGGCGTAAGGAGGAGGAGGGAGGAGGTGTTTCTACGTAGGAGCTGTAGGGGAGGGGAGGTGGTTTCACGCATGCGCAACATTTGAAAAAGGACAAACAGTCGCTGACGGTGACAACATTTTTGGGGCTTAAAAACGCAAAAATCTGAAACCGCCTGAAAAACCTCTTACTTTTTGAGTCATGAGATTTTTTTATTAAGAAAGGTTCATGGTAACGGAGGGAAAAGTAACGGAGGGAAAATTGTGCAAACAAGTAGAAGGTGAATGATTTTACATAATTTGTCACTTTTTTTTCTGAATACTTTAATATTACTTCAAAATGAAAGGAAACTATTTCTATAAAAATATGTCAGTCCTTCCAAGCAAATTTTTATCATTTAAAAAAATTTTTTTTTGAAAAATCATGTACCTTCATCAACAGTTCAAAGATGGAATAACACAAGATATGATGAAATACATCCATTTATTTACATGATTTTCAGGTCTTTGAAATTTGGGAAATAATTTTTGTTCCATGTTTCATACATTTTATATCAGATGAATTAACTTGAGTTTTTGACGTTGCTGTTTACTTCTGCTTGACCGGGCCCTTTGATATAGAAGCTGATTTTCAAACTCAACACACCACAGACTAAAGGGGGGCACGGAGGGAGGAGGGGAACGTTCCCGCTGAGACAATGGGAAGCTCAAGCTGGAAATTTCAAGCCAGGAGGACACTTGAGCTGGTATTTGTTTTTAACACAGGTACAGTGTCTCTGAAGTCAGGTCGACTTTAGGGAAAGATGTACTCAGCATTGGACTCATCTTTCAATGCAACTTGTGCAACCCGTCTGAACCGACAATGAACCGACATCTCCAGATCTTGAGTGAGTCTTGGTCAGGACGTCCTTCTTCGCTGGAGGGTTTTATGTTCTGTGTCCTTCCCATGTTTTCAGTCGATGGCCTTTCGTCGTTCCATCATGATTATTCTGAGTTCCCAGTGTCAGTGTGAGTGTTGTGATTGTTTTTGTCATCGCTCAAATCAATGCTAAAGTGCAACCAACGGAAAATCAATGCAGCACGTTGTCCCTGATTGTCCACTTCAAACACGAGTGATTCAGCTGTGTCTCTGCGTGTTCTACAACCTTTGGAAAACAGAAACTGAAAGGATTTTTAGAACTTAGTCTAAAAAATTAAATGTGAGAGTAATGGCCTAATAACAAAACCACACTCCTTGTATTTTATTAATGTTTTTTTGACAATTCTAAATCTTTACTAAATGACATTTCGCAAATAAACATAACCACAGCTAATTAAAGTTTGAGAATCTTGAAGGTGGTAAAAGCTGGTCTGTATCTTTTAAAGCTGCTTTTCTGGTGGAAGTTTGTAGAATCTTTCAGTCGTGCAGGTAGAATCCACGGCGAAGGAGGAATTCAATCTGTTGACGGGACAAACGTTTAACACATGTATTTGTTCGTAGTTGTGTTAGTTTCAGAGTAGTTTCAGTGTAGTTAGCTCCTCCCTGGCAGTGTCCACCAGCGACAGACCTCATTTATAAAGCTCTAAATTGTGATCAGAAAATCTAAGTACATAAAAGGGTCTGGTCAAGTGGTAACGGAGGGAAACAGGGTCAGATTTTTGACATTCAAATGTCTCTTATTCAGAAACTAGAGGAACTATTGAAATAAGTAAAGTATCAGAATGTAGGAAAGAGTTACACTCCAACAGGGTCAAGTTAAACCTGTGAGATTCTTTCAAGTTGTTGACAAAAAATTAAAAACTCATGTCGGTAACGGAGGGAATGAAATATGCAGCACTTTTTGGGCAATAAATCCAAACAGTGATAACTCTTGGTTCTCACTTACATATCCTTAACAAACTGGTTTGAATATTTGCTTCATATAGTTTTCTACCATATGGTACAAGATTAGGTTGAAAAACCTCTTTTTGAGTAATGAGATTTTTTATTAATAAAGGTCATGGTAACGGAGGGAAAAGTAACGGAGGGAAAATTGTACAAACAAGTAGAAGGTGCAGGATTTTACATTATTTGTCGCTTTTTTCTTCTGAATACTTTAATATTACTTCAAAATGAAAGAAACTATTTCTATAAAATATGTCAGTCCTTCCAAGAAAATTTTTATCATTTTAAATACTTTTTTTTTGAAAAATCATGTACCTTCATCAACAGTTCAAAGATGGAATAACACAAGATATGATGAAATACATCCATTTATATGATTTGCAGGTCTTTGAAATTTGGGAAATAATTCTTGTTCCATGTTTCATACATGGTATGCAACAAAAAAAAATAAAAAATAAAAAAAATCAGGTGAAGTGTTTGGTGTGTTCCAAGCATCTTGGAAGCAACAATGGATCCAAATGTACAAAAATGTTTAACACACAGAGTTATACATTTTTGTCCACCTGATGGCACAGAGGAGCAAATGAAGCACCTTGAAGCATCGGCTCAAGAGTCGAGTAAATGGATGGAACGATTCAGTGCTTCAGTGCTTCAGTGCTTCATGGGGCTTCATCTCCACATCACTAGTGCCAGGAGCTTAAACTGGGGAAGCGGCAGGACAGGGCCGCACCTGAAGATGTCGGCTTGAGCAGGTGTGAGTGAAGAGTGATGAGTCACCGGGGAAAAAGAACGAATATCACCACAAGTGCCTCACTCCCATATATCCCATATATCACTCCCAAATGGAGCTCTACCCGTGCACTGTTAGCAGCCGGACTCTACTGACCATATTCCATGGGAAAAATGTACGGACATGACCTCACAAATATCTCATCACCAATGAAACTTACAACAACTTAGAATCTGATGAGATGTGCAGTAGTTTCATTAGGAGGATGCATTCTGAAGGAGGAGTGAAACGACGTGGACAGAAACAAAAAGTGAAACATATTTAACATGTTAATAAGTTGTTTTCGTTGAATACAGCTAAATCAAAGCAATAAAAAGTAACATGGTGATGTAAATGTTATGTGTTTTCAATTAAATCAAATAAACATACTCTAACTGTGATATACTTTGACTTTCTGCGAGGAAATCCACTATTTTTGAGGTCACTGTTTTGTTTGTCCCTTTCTTTTCTCCCGAACCAAAGCCGTGTAAAATCCATGACACGCTGCTCTCAGTCGTCTGCTCACAAAATCACCCCAATTTCAGACTTTCCCAAAAAAAAAAAAAACACCAGAGGAGTGTGCACAAAGGTGAACCCGGGACCCGACAAAACGCCATAGAAAAAAAGTCTCAAATAAAAACCGGCCCATTTTTTACAACTTGGTCACAGCACATCCCGTTTTACACGACCAACACAATAAACCTATGGTGTTATTGGAGATTCCTGTTCAAATGTTAATGTAATCAGAGGGAGTGGGCAGGAGGAGGTGGCATTTACATAGCGGCTCATAGAGTGTATTAGAAAAGGCTGTGGGCACCTATGGAAGCTCCGGCCTTGTACACTAAAGCTCTATAGATCCTGCAGCTTATAGGATGCATTTATTTACACTGTACGCGCCGACGTGGAAGAGTTATACCGAGGAAAGTATCGATGCGCGGTGATCAAAAACATAGAGATACTTTGGACCTTTCATCAAGATTTTATAACTGGTCCGAATCTCTGTTACTCAAGTTAGACTTTAAACTTTAAAGGGGTGTCAAACTCATTTTGGTCCGGGGGCCGTGTCCAACCGACTTCGATCCCAAAAAGGGGCCAGATCAGAAAACTCATGTCATATAAACCCCAAAAAATAACAATAAGTTCAAATATTTGTGCAGAGAAACGCAAATCTATTACAGAAATCTTTTTTTAATTGATGAACTCTTACTTTTACAAAATATTATAATATTATGAACAACCTGAAATTTTAAGAAAAATACAATTTCAACACAATGACATTAACGTGACATACGTACATTAACTTGTATGCAAATAGAAATAAGTCAGTTTTTTTGTAAAATCCTGCACTCGGCTCCACTTTTCTCATTTTTGACATTTTTCTGATGAGGGTGTCACGGTCAACAGTCAAAACGAGCGTTTGGAAAGAGACAAGTCTTCATTTGTGCTGCTCTGGTGGGAGGGGCCACGTACAGAGACGCTGGAGACGCTGCTGTGATAAACACCATAGAAAATTAACAAGATTTTAATAGAAAATATAATTCAAATATTTTAGGAGAAAATCAGCCTTAGGGCCAGATTAAAGGTCTTGGAGGTCCAGATCTGGTCCCCGGGCCGTATGTTTGACTCTCCTGCTTTAAAGGTTGTACATAAGATTTTCTATGGAAAGAGAAATACCGCGACTATTTGTCCTTTGTCAAATATTGCACATCCAACTCCACAACTTCTTAACCCTTTCCCCCCTGGACGCCGACTAGGAACAACCCATACATATGTTACTAGTTCTACCCATAGAGCATCACTGCATAAAAGAAAACAGACTTCCACAAGTGATTATAAATGATTTTTACACTCATGAACTTAATTGTAACACAGACATATTTGTATCTCTGGAAACCTTAGACTCTGAACTCTTCATTTATGGATGTTTAAATGTGATTCAACTCATTTATAGATGTACAACAGCTCACTGAAAATGAGAGTTTACCTGGTCAGGTGCAAACTCGAAAACAAAAAAATACATTCAGCATCTGATATCTGCATGTTCTGAGTACTATATTCATAAAAAAATTAAAAATATACTTTGTCAAAGTATTTAAACAGATTTCATATCAGTAGATACAGTAGAGCCAAGTGTGCACCTGTTTTTACCTGTTGTTCACCTGTGTGCACCCAATTCATTTTTTTCCATTTAACTTTTTCAACTCATTTAGCTTATTCATCTTATTTTATTTATTCAACTAATTCAGCTTATTATAATATAATAATATAATAATAAAACTCTTCCTCGTCAGTGGGTGTTCAGTATTTGTCATCTTGGTTATTTTCTCGTGTGCAGAGCTCCACATAAGCGTTTGTTTCTGTAGTGATTCTGTTATACATCTCATCTTGGAAAAAAAGACTGAAATATTTTAAAGGACTGGCCTGGGCAACATCCAGATTTCAGGGCAATTTTGGTTCATAATCGAGTATAAAGCTCAGATAGTTTGTTTGGGACATCGCAGGACTCCACACAGACGCATCAGCGGCATCTCACCTTCTCCCCGAAAGTCCGTCGCTGTCGCTGTTTTCCACTTTATAATCAACTTCAACCATAAAATACGTCCGCTCCTCATTATTTCTAAAACTGTGCGCCGCAGCGCCGCGATCTTTCCATTGCACGTGTTCCGTGTTGTGTTTTTTCCGGAAGCTACAATCGGCACTATTTCGATTAACTTCGGAAAAAATCTGTGAAAACATATCCTTGAATCCTATTGGTCAGTCTAGTGTGGGTTGTAGTGGCCCCCACCGATCACAGTCTCTGTTGAAATGTGAAAAACCGAGCCATTTCTAAAGGTCGTCAAATCACGTCTTTAGTGATACAGCGGAGGAGTCAAAAGTCGTCATTAAGGAAACGGGGGGGTCATCAAATGTCGTCTTCATGGGGGAAAGAGTTAAGGCCCCATCCACACTTGTACATATTCGAGTTGTTTTCGTTTTGGATGCAGTGTTCGTTTACACTAATCCGATGGAAAAAGGCTCCAGAGACGGAACGATCTGGTGCCTCCAGCTCCCACGAATTCATGTTCGTACAGATCTGATCCTGCACCGTGTGGACGCCTGAAAACTCTGATACTCTGATGTAGGAGCTCTAGTTGTGTTCTTATTGGACCACGTCACTGTGAGTTGCTCCTTCCTGATTCTCTGGGTTCGTGACATCGATCATGTGACGCTGTTGCGGAAAACAGTTTAAAAAAAACTGAGACAAACGGGAAACAGCGGAGCTACAACTACAAACACAGAACAGACTCACCATCAGCAGAACACCCCTCTGCCACAGAAAGAACACTCATATTCCACCGAGTCGTGTCCTTTTTAAGTTTGACAGAAGCTGAACCACATCAGCGCACAAGGAGCGAGCTGTTTGTTGTTGTTTTTTGAGCACTTAGTTTATGCAAATGAGTCATGTGGTTTTAAGTTTAGTTTCTGTCAAACGTAAACACATATGCGCAAAGTTGTGTGGATAGGGAAATCCTGTGGACACAAACGACGTGTCTGTCAAATCGTTTCTGATATGTTGATACGTGGATTTGTTTCAGTTTAAACATAACCAGAGTAGAAACGCCTCCTCCCGCCAAGTCACTCAAGCTGTGGCTGAATGTCGCCCCTAGTCCCTAACCCCTCATTCACTACATAGGCCCGCAGTCTTTAGCGCCCCCTACAGTTCACTCGCTCACAGAGAGATTCAGACACACAGATCACCACATTCAGGTCACATAACTCTGGTGTCTGGGTGAAAATAAGTCCACTAAACTGCGATAAAACTTGATTTGTGTCATAAATAAAGATCAGATCAGACTGACACACAAGTGTTTATGGACTAATAATAATCAGACGAGTTTTTGTCACACTGGATTTTATGTAAACGGACTGGATTATTTGCTTTTTGTCTGAAATGTGGAAATTATCGCTGTTAACATGTTTATTTATTGGTGTTTTATTCAGAATCAGTGTTGGGGAGTAACAGATTACATGTACCGGAGTTATGTAATCAGAGTACAAATTATGAGTAACTGTATTCAGTTACAGTTACTGTTTCAGTGAGTGGTAATTGGATTACAGTTACTTTGTTGAAATAAATGGATTACACAGAGGGATTTTTCTGTTTTCACATTTTGGGCTAAATCCCTTTTTTTTGTTGTTTGGTAATTCCACTCATTGCCGGATACTAAACCAGGTCTAAACCAGGACTAAACCAGGACTAAAGCAGGACTAAACCAGGTCTAAAGCAGGACTAAAAGCAGGATTAAAACCAGGTCTAAACCAGGTCTAAACCAGGTCTAAAACCAGGTAAACCAGGACTAAACCAGAACTAAAGCAGGACTAAAGCAGGACTAAAGCAGGATTAAAACCAGGTCTAAACCAGGTCTAAACCAGGACTAAGATGAGGTCTAAAACAGGATTTAACAGGACAATGTCTCCTCATCTTCTATCAATAATATTTTTAATTTGGTTCAGTTAAAATCTGGGCTTTTCCTTTTCTTTTATCAGATAAAACCTCTTATGTGAAGATTTCCTCGTCTTTGCTTCTCTACAGCAAATGAAGTAATTCAAAGTATTCAGATTACATTACTCACTTTAAGTAATTTAATGGATTCTGTTACAAACTACATTTTGGGGTGTTTAATCTGTAATCTGTAGGGAAATACATTTTAAAAGAAACTTTCCTAACACTGGCCATAAACCAGCAACTTAATTTACACCATTTTCCATCTTGGTTTTTGATTCTTCCCTTACACTTCCCTGCGTAACACTGCAAATCCAACTTTTAGAGAGTAAATGAGAAAGAGAAACAACTGCAACATGTTTACGTCTGCGTTAAAGGTTGTATAGAGGATTTTCCAAGGAACGAGAAATCCAGCGACTGTTTGTCCTTTTTCAAATGTTGCTCCTGCGTGAAACCACCTCCCCTCCCCTACAGCTCCTACGTAGAAACACCTCCTCCCTCCTCCTCCTTACGCCACAAACAGGTTTGTTTACAGCCGGTGCTGCACATGACTTGTAAACAACTAACTACAGTGTTGGTTAGACAAGACGGAGAAGTGAGGAGCGGGGGAAGAGTGGATCGGGCAGCGGGGACAGGAGCAGGAAAGGGGTGCAGAGAAGGTTGCGCGGAGATTCAGTGCGAATGAACTAGCTACAACACGCAGCAGCAAGCGGACTCTTTCTTTGCCTTGAAAATTACGTTTTCAGACATAGGATATCGCTTTCGTGTCCTGAAAAACGTTTGTCTAGCTCTTGGAAATAAAGTACGTTTTCATAATAAGCAGAAGTTTCCTGTCCAGGAGTAATTTGTGGACCAGTGGTTCAGTCTTTAGACCCTTCGTCTGCTTCAGTCGCGCCATCGCTGGAATGAATCTTCCAAGAATCACCTTAGTTTGGCTTCGCTGCTTTTCCCCTTGTCTTCTTCTTTCAGCGACCTCAAAAACGAACTTTCTTTTGCGGCGAACTGCTCCTGGATTCTTGTCGCCATCGCAACAAACTTTGTGCGAACTGCGAGGAAGATATAGGTCAAAAAAAGCCGCTAAGAACTGTTGCGTTGGTGGAGTAAACAGCGTCTGTGCGTCTTGCGTCTGTGGACTGTGTGACAGTCGTACGTAAACCACGTACCGGCGGCGCAGGCAAGTCAGTTACACTAGAAACGTAGGGAGTTTGATTGACAGCCTGTCAGCTCACAGATAACGAGGCAGTGTCGTTATCTATTGGCAAATGTTTAGCCCCACCACGTCCAGAGTTGATGAATTTTTATTCTCTTTTTTTTGGTCATCATAATTACAAGGCGACTGCATCTCTATAATCTATCATTGACAATTTGAAACAAAAAAAAAATCCTCCATACAACCTTTAATGTTTGACTATTGACATTAGATCTGCAGAAGAGACGGTTTGTTTGTTTCTCCTGGTCGTTTAAAATGTTTACACAGACGCGCTGCTCTCTCTTTTGCATTCAAGGGGCGACTATATATTAGAAAATCTTTACCCGAGTGGAAGTAGCGTTTGCGTTATTGAACAGAAGGACTTGATTTGTGTGAATGTCATGTTACAACCTGTGTTTTTACTGCTCCCTCTCCCTCAGTGATAACAATCCCTTACACTCGCAGAGCCTCGCACTCCGCTCATCGTTCATTCTCCGCACACTCGAAGCCCGTAAACACATTTTTAAAAACCCTGTACCCGATTTTTCCCGACGTATCTGAGCGAAGTACAGATAGATTGTATTGATATGCGGCCGGTGTCATCAGCTTTCCCCCCGGGTGCGATACGAACTGTAGGTCTGACGCTGTGTTGCTCAATTTACACTCGAGTCTGGGATTTGTTGGAACACGCTGGGAGCAGAAAGAGCTGACGGAGCCGGAACTACAACAGATGAGATGATTTGTGGTGTTAAACTGTGTCTGAAGGTCCAACCTGGTCCCTAATCCCTCATTCAGTTCATAGGTTTGCACTCTTCGGCGCCCTCTACAGTCTCAGACCAGAGTCCTGCACCGGGTCGGGTCCCCACAAGTAGTTGCTGAAACAGACGAACGGGAGGAAATTACCTGATGCGTGTCCAGGACGTCCGTGGTCCTGGAAACAAGCGACATTTCCGGGTCTTTTCCCAGAACGATGGACCAGACTGAGAGAGACTATTACATAAGACTGTCAGAGAAGTCCCGGTTCAGTCCCGGTTCAGTCCCGGTTCAGTCCCGGTTCAGTCCTGGTCCAGTCCTGGTCCAGTCCTGGTGTAGTCCTGGTTTAGACCTCGTTTAGACATGGTCCAGTCTTGGTTTAGACCTGGTTAAGTCCTGGTTTAGTTTGGTCCAGTCCTGGTTTAGTCCTGGTTTAGTCCTGGTTTAGTCCTGGTTTCAGTCCTGGTTTAGTCCTGGTTTAGTCCTGGTTTAGTCCTGGTTTAGTCCTGGTTCAGTTCTGGTTCAGTCTTGGCTCAGTGTTTTAGTCTTGTTTTAGTCCTGGTTTAGTCCTAGTTTAGACCTGGTTCAGTCCGGGTTTAGTCCTGGTTTAGTCCTGGTTCAGTCCTGGTCCAGTCCTGGTCCAGTCCTGGTTTAGACCTGGTTAAGTCCTGGTTTAGTTTGGTCCAGTCCTAGTGTAGTCCTGGTTCAGTCCTGGTTTAGTCCTGGTTCAGTCCTGGTTTAGTCCTGGTTTAGTCCTGGTTTAGTCCTGGTTTAGTCCTGGTTCAGTTCTTGTTCAGTTCTGGTTCAGTCTTGGCTCAGTTCTGTTTTAGTCTTGTTTTAGTCCGGGTTTAGTCCTGGTTTAGTCCTGGTTCAGTCCTGGTCCAGTCCTGGTCCAGTCCTAGTTTAGTCTTGGTTTAGTCTTGGTTAAGTCCTGTTTTAGCCCTGGTGTAACCCTGGTTTAGTCCTAGTTTAGCCCTGGTTTGGGTCTCATTCAGTCCTGGTTCAGTCTTGGTTCAGACTTCGATTAGTCCTATTTTCATCTTGGTTTAGTCCTAGTTTAGCCCTGGTTCAGTCTTGGTTCAGACCTGGTTCAGCTTAAATGAAATTTGACACTATATTTGTCAAAATCGTCCGTTTTATTCAGAGCGGCGTCTGGTCAACTGAAGTCGACAGCGGCTCTGAGACGGTAAAAACAGTAAAAATCAGGTTGTTTTTGACACTTTTGAGTACCACATTTATCTATATACATTTTTCCACAATACAGTCATGTTCTAGCGATGCCCCTCGAAACACAATCTACTTTTCTAATTACTTAGTTAAATGTGAAGCAGCGAAAATTAAAATGTGGGCGGGCGTCTATAAATAAGCAAAAAAACAAACTGAATAATTGATACAGTAATTATATCTGCAATTACCATACATATGAATGATTTACTGTTTACTCTCGCAGCATTAACACGAGAGCCGCCTGCAAATCCACAAACGTACTTCACAAAATCCTGTCGTGATTTTAAAGGTCCTACAGTTCACTAAATGGACTTAATTGCGTTTTAAGCCGCGTTAGACTGTCGTTACTTCATCAGAATCAGACCTGGAGTTGTGTTTTTGTCTCATTCACACGCGGTTGGCTGCTTTCGTGGCTGCCTGGCTCACGCGCCGAGCAGTTTTTGAAGCGTATTGTTTTTTGAGCTCAGTTTTTAACATCGTGTCATGGGATTTTAACCAGCTAAGATTTGTTGGATTTCATGAAGTGAGCTGTTTGGCTTTGCTGTGTCCATGGAGACTGAACCAGACGTCCCTGTTTACCCGGGACGGTCCCAGTGGATTTATCCAAAACCAGTGATTTGTTTCAGTTTTATACAAGAAATGTCCCACGTGTCCGTACTTTGGACCAATCTGATCCCTTCCAGCAGTAAAAAGAAGCATACATTGAAATTTGTTTTGGTAAAGTACAAAAAAGCTGCTTAAAAATGACCAAAACACAAAGAAAATGTGACTAAAGTGACTCTCATGTTACTCATGAATGGTCTCTGCAGAACATTATTCCTGACTTACACGCTCCATTTACAATTTTACTATTATCAACCACCAAAAAACAGGGATGTCCCAGTTTTTTATTTCGAAATTCTGGTCTCTACCTGAAGAGCTATGGACATTTGAGTTGCTAGAGGCTTATAACACCGCGTGTTTCAGAAGACCTTCAGAGGAAATCAGGTGTTCGCTGTCTACCCACTTCTCCTGACATGAGATATTAAAAAAATAACAAATATGAAATAGTTACAACTTAAATATCAAACCGGAGATATTGGCAACGGTCAAAACAACCTGTATAGGCTCATGGTATCTGCACTACTGTTCTATAGTGACCTGCAAAATGAGGGGACCAGGACTGGACCGGGACTAAAGCGGGACTAGGACAGGTCTGAATCGGGACTGGACCAGAACTAGACCAAGACGGAACAGGCCCGGGGTGCACCCACATAGACCATCGGGTGACGGCAGGAGAAAGGACTGGCGCAGAGGACTCACGGAGCAAAGCACAGGCATCGTTCGATCTCTGCGGACACACTGCTCCACGGGCTCAGGGTTCTCTCTCTCTCCCTCTCTCAAGTCGTGGTTTGGTCCTAGATTGGTCCAGTTTGGTCCAGGTTTGGTCCAGGTTTGGTCCTGGTTTGGTCCTGGTTTGGTCCTGGTTTGGTCCTGGTTTGGTCCAGTTTGGTCCTAGTTTGGTCCTAGTTTGGTCCAGGTTTGGTCCTGGTTTGGTCCTAGTTTGGTCCTGTTTGGTCCAGGTTTGGTCCTAGTTTGGTCCTGGTTTGGTCCTGGTTTGGTCCAGGTTTGGTCCTAGTTTGGTCCTGGTTTGGTCCTAGGTCCTGTTTGGTCCTGGTTTGGTCCTAGTTTGGTCCAGGTTTGGTCCTGGTTTGGTCCTGGTTTGGTCCTAGTTTGGTCCAGGTTTGGTCCTGGTTTGGTCCTGGTTTGGTCCTAGTTTGGTCCAGGTTTGGTCCTGGTTTGGTCCTAGTTTGGTCCTGGTTTGGTCCTAGTTTGGTCCTGGTTTGGTCCAGGTTTGGTCCTAGTTTGGTCCTGGTTTGGTCCAGGTTTGGTCCTAGTTTGGTCCTGGTTTGGTCCTAGTTTGGTCCAGGTTTGGTCCAGGTTTGGTCCTGGTTTGGTCCAGGTTTGGTCCTGGTTTGGTAGTTTTTGGTCCTAGTTTGGTCAGGTTTGGTCAGTTTGGTCCTGTTTGTCCAGGTTTGGTCCTGGTCCAGTTTTGGTCCAGGTTTGGTCCTTTGGTTTGGTCCTGGTTTGGTCCAGGTTTGGTCTTGGTTTGGTCCTAGTTTGGTCCTGTTTGGTCCAGGTTTGGTCCTAGTTTGGTCCTGTTTGGTCCTAGTTTGGTCCTGGTTTGGTCCAGGTTTGGTCCTAGTTTGGTCCTGGTTTGGTCCTAGTTTGGTCCTGGTTTGGTCCTAGTTTGGTCCAGGTTTGGTCCTGGTTTGGTCCAGGTCCTAGTTTGTCCTGGTTTGGTCCAGGTTTGGTCCAGTTTGGTCCTGGTTTGTCCTAGTTTGGTCCAGGTTTTTGGTCCAGTTTGTTGGTGGTCCTAGTTTGGTCCTGGTCCAGGTTTTTCCAGTTTGTCCAGGTTTGGTCCAGGTTTGGTTCTAGTTTGGTCCTAGTTTGGTCCAGGTTTGGTCCAGGTTTGGTCCAGGTTTGGTCCTAATTTGGTCCTGGTTTGGTCCAGGTTTGGTCCTGATTTGGTCCAGGTTTGGTTCTAGTTTGGTCCTAGTTTGGTCCAGGTCTGGTCCAGGTTTGGTCCTGGTTTAGTCATGAATCACATAGCCCCCTTAAAATAATCTCCTCTACACCACTAAGGGTTCTCTCTCTCTATCTCTCTCAAGTCCTGGTTTGGTCCTAGTTTGGTCCTGGTTTGCTCCTGGTTTGGTCCTGGTTTAGTCACAAATTGCATACCTCCACTTAAAAAAATCCCCACTATGCCACTGGAGGAAATACTTTGAGGGAATGAACCATTTTATCACCACCCTAAACAACAGAACGAAGTAAGAACAAGATCTTTCCTGTTGTGTTCACCTGGCGCCCCCTGGAGGCTGCTGTGACGCTGCAGGACACTGAGGAGGGACACTTTTGTCCAGAGGGTTGTTCCTCTCCTCAAACTGCCCTGACACAGATCTGAGACGCACAGTGGAAATGTCGCTGCGGCAAAACGTGAATATCCCTCAGGATCAATAAAGTATCTCCCTTTCCCTTTTGTGCAACCCTTTATTATCAATCTGACTACATCTCCAAAGCTCAAAATGCTCTGTTCCAACTCGTGATGTCATGTAGTGGTGGGTTAACAGCTCCTTTTACCTTTTGTTTAGTCGCCTGGAGATTGGCAATTCCAGGTCCAGAAACTGTTTTAGTATTCCCAAGACGCAGCGGTTACTACATTTAGTATTTTATGAATTATATGGAAATTTGTGAATGGGGTTAGTGATTTTATCTTAGCCTTGCGACTGGAGAGACACATTTGCATTCAGTTTCTCTATAGGAGCAGAGGCGACGTGTGGAGGCTGATTAGGCCACATGGACCCGCCGTGTTTCTATGTGCACAGGCATAAATGAATGAAAACAGCTAGTTAAAGTTAGAAAAAAAAGCGGGTTTCTCCATGGAGATGCTTCACAGTTTGGTATTAAACCTTTTTATCGTCATGGAGACCGAACCAGACCAAGTTACAGGTCAGATCTGTGGAGAAGAAACCTCATTAGCAGTCAAAATGATGTTTTTCAAGGCGTTTTTGAGCAATAAAACCATCTGTAATTGAGTAAATATAAGGTAGAGCTGTTTAATGACATACTGTGGAACATTCTAGACTAGGGGTGCTCAATACGTTGATCGCCAAGGTCGTGTTGGTAGATCGCCATGTCTTAGTACTCGTCTCGGACTTGCGTTTGGACTCGGTCTTGTCTCTCACTCGAGGTCTGACACTCAACAAGTGTGATCATATTTCATTCCGGCCGCTGCTGTTGGTAATAAACTTGTAGCGGGTGCAGGAGCGTGTGGGGCGTCTCAGTGCAGCCTGTGCGCTCATTTGAAACCCGCGGAGACTCTACGGCGCATCACAAACACACACGCTCCCTATGCACGGCTCGTCTGCGACAGCGTGTGCCCTCGTGTACCAGCGTGCATCACAGGGCAGGTTCAACTTCCTAAACATCCTACCTGTCCATCTGCCTCACGTCAGCACGCCGCCCCTCGCCTTTTCACGCTCTCGCTCCTTCCTGCGTACAGCCAACACAAGCCCCTCCCACAGTGCGGCTGATTAGAAGAGCAAGACCAAACGTGAAGCAAAAACCAGTCTAAATTTGTGTTCCAGTGTTGGCACAAAGCAGGTCTACAGCATAGAGCGGATCTACAGAACAGACCTACTGCCACATTTGGCTGAAGTTTGTCTAACAAAAGTGACAAATGCATCTGTGTTTGTCACGATGTGCGTTTGGTTTGGTAAATGTGCAGAGGCTGGTAAATATCACTGCAAAACCAGAAAAGAATGAAACTCCAGTTTGGAACTTTAAAAAACAGGTTTAAAAATCTTCCTTCACTTTTTTTACAGTTTTGTGTAAAGTGCCAGAGGAAGTTCTCTTAAAGAAGAGGTTCTCAAACTGTGGGTGAGGGTCCAAAAAAGGGGCACAGAGTGTTTCAGTGCAGTTTGTTTGACTTTGTATTAGGTCGATCATTATGACTTGGTCATTTTGTAAGTAGCTCACATGATGAAAAAGTGTGAACACTCTGATCTAAACAAAGCAATGACATCTCCAAAAAAGCAGGTGACGGATCCCGAACTAAAAAGTTACACAGTGCACTTTTAAAGTACAACGTGCAATTTTCATTTCTGAAAAAAACAGAAAAGTCAAAGTTTGTCCACATAAAAACAAGCAGCTTTAGATGGACAATTACAAACTGAAAAACACTGGTGGGATTTTCGGTTCTTTTTCGGCTCTTTTATCGGGGTCCAAATCTTTTGAATCAAAAGTTAAAAGTACTTATTTATTTACAGTTTATATATATATATATATGACTCATTTAATCTATAAACTAATCACAGAGAGAAATGACCAAGGCAAATATTTGTTTAAAACTGTTTACCTCACCCTTTGAAATTCTGAAAATTTTAATAAAACATATAAAAGTAATAATTATTTTAAAACTAACTGTAATTAAGATGCCATGTATGTTATTTATTTATTTATTTATTTTTGTGCACAAAGCTCGTGTCAGCTGCTCTCTTTCTGTACTGATTCTTGTTTTGGCTCTGCATTAAACAATGTACAATTATTATTAGGCAAGTGGGTATTTTGACTATATCAGACTGATTTCTGTGCATATTCTCCAACTCGAGGCTCTAAACTTGAATTCTTCTTGGATTTAAGCTGATCCGGTGAAGTGTATTTATGAGTGGGGGTGTGGCCTAAAGACATCAACACTCTATATCAAGATGTGCAGAATTATTCGGCAGCTTCTTCTCTTGAAGTAAATCGTATAAAACACCTGGGAACATGTTTTTTATATCCGCGCATAACTTTCCAACCATAAAATGTAGAAACTTACTTTTTCTCCCTTGAAAAGCTGACAGGTGCAGCTTTCCGAGCATATTTATGACATTGTCCTACGTCCTATCCTATTGTCGTATGTGCATTTTGATCGGCCCAAACTTTGCCAAAGAGTGTAGTGAGTCAAAAGAGTCGACTGTTCTGAGCGTCTGTGTTCGTAACAATTGAAAAAGTCGCTCTAAGTGAAGATATTTCTCAAATAAATGGCAAATTACGCATCTTGGTCTGTGTAATTGTCCATCCCTTGCTATTTTTATTTTCAGGTTTATTTCAGTCAAAATGTCCAATTACAAATGTAATAAACCCCCTTTATTTTGTTTTGTGTTTTAATTTACTTACAGACTTTATATTTTGCACTTTTGTAGCTAAAGCCCTAAAATTTTTCTCTGTCTAAAAAGTTGTTCATACATGTTTGCTTTGTGTTTTGTATGAAAAGAGTGTGAATTTTATTTTATTTTATTTTAATTAATTGAAATTTAATTAATTGTATTTATTTTATGTATTTATTTTATTTTATTCTATTTTATTTTATTTCTTTGTATTTTATTATATTTTATTATATTATAATTTAATTTGATTCTATTCTATTATTTTTGTATTTCTGGTCCTGTAGCTTTTATTTCAGCCATATGATACAACTACAGCAGCAGATTGTAAAATAACAGGTTGTACTGAAAAGAAAAGGATGTATAACACTTCATTAAAGGGTAAAAGGAGGAGCAAAATTAAGAAAAAAAATCCAGGCGAGGACAAATGTACTAAAATTACTCTTAAATTTGGAAGGATTAACTGACTCTGAAAAGTTGAAAATTGTAAAAAGTCTTTCAGAGGGATGAAGCAGTCTTGAAATTGCAAAGATATTGGGGCCTGATCACAGAATCATCAAACTTTTTGTTGTAAATAATTGAGAAACGTGTTGAGAAAAAAAATGAACTGCAAGAGATTTGAGAAGAATCAAACACAACATGCATAATAATTATCCACACAGTGTTTAAATGCAGAAAAATGTGGTTCTTTTTTAAAAATTAGATCCACATCCGACAGTTCAAAAGAGCCGAGTGGTTCACAAACGTCTCGTCGCTCACTTCTGCAGAATCAATGAGCGCGACAAAACTCTTGGACGTCCACTGACCCTTTAGAGCGAAGAAAAAATGAAATTCTGTCAACTGGACAAAAGTTTTAGAAGGAAGTTTTTTTTCGTAGATGATCCAGTTCTGGTCAGATTGCTGCTGGACACTGCCGTATATCTATCTGAAAAAAAACTTTTGATGGAATTTAATTTTTCTTTTGATCAAACTTGGACGACTGAGGGATTAAAAACACACTGACCCATTATGTTCTTTAAAGGTTGTATAGAGGATTTTTTCAGGGAAGAAAAATACAGCGACAGTCCTTTGTCAAATGTTGTGCTTGTGTGACACCACCTTCCTCCTCCACAGCTCCTCAGTAGAAACATCTCCTCCCGCCTCTTTACTCTAGAAATCACGCTTGTTTACATCCAGTGCGTCTTCAGAATTACTGTTGAAGTTTCCTGTCTAGAAATAATTTAATGACCGACGCGTCAGTTTTTAGACCCTTCGTCTGCTTCAGTCGCGCCATCGCTGGAAGGAATCTCCAAGAATCACCTCAGTTTGTCTTCGCTCCTTTTCTCCTTCTCTTCTTCTTTCAGCGACCTCAAAAACAGACTTTCTTTTGCGACGAACTGGTCGTGGATTCTCGTCCGCCGTCGCGACAAACTTTGTGCGAATTGCGAGGAAGCGACAGTTTGAAAAAGCCTCTAAGAACCGCTGCATAAACCACGTAATCCCCGTGCGCCGAGAGTCAGTTACACTAGAAACGTAGGGAGTTTGATTGACAACCTAACAGCCAATAGATAAAGAGGGAGCCTCGTTATCTATTGGCTGATGTTTGTCTGGACTCACTACGTTCACAGTTGATAGATTTTCATTCTTTTTTTTTTTTGGTCATCATAATTACAAGGCTGCTGCGTCTCTGTAATGGTATTTTAAACTTTCAATGACAATTTGAACCTAAAAAAAAATCCTCCATACAACCTTTAAAGGTTTGGCCACTTGTTTTACCTGGAAAGTTCAACAGTATGTCATCAAATACATCAATCTAGTATTTAATTTGATTTATTTTATTTTATTTGATCTCAACTGATTGGCCTAATGAAATCACATGTTTCTCTCCTTGGAAATCGATGTGTTTTAAGTGGAACTAAACTAAACTAAAAACTAAAATGTCCACTTTTTGTCACTGCTTCATTCATTTTCGAGTAAACTGAACACACATCTTCAATTCTTGATGAAAATATGAGTCTGGTCACCAGTGTTGGGGAGTAACAGATTACATGTAACGGAGTTATGTAATCAGAGTACAAATAATGAGTAACTGTATTCAGTTACAGTTACTGTAGTGAGTGGTAATTGGATTACAGTTACTTTGTTGAAATAAGTGGATTACACAGAGGTGTTTTCCTATTTTCACATTTTGGGCTAAATCCCCTCCTTTTTTTTTTTTTTTTTCTCGGTAATTCCACTCATTGCCAGGAAACTAAACTAAAATCTAAACCAGGTCTAAACCAGGTCTAAACTAAACTAAACACTAAACCAGGTCTAAACTAGGACTAAAACCAGGTCTAAAAACCAGGTAAAATCTAAACCAGGTCTAAACCAGGACTAAAACCAGGTCTAAACTAGAACTAAACCAGGACTAAACCAGTAAAACCAGGTCTAAACCAGGAAACCAGGTCTAAACCAGATGTAAACCAGATCTAAACCAAACGTGCTGATGTGGCTCTAGCGTAGTTATGCTTTATATGTTTGTAAAGTTTAGTTTATTTATACAGATGATTTTATTTAATAATCTGATGCGGTGTAGAACTTGTACAATAGTGTTTGGAAACGTTTGATTCGATCTGTGCAGTGGATTGTGGGAAACCTCGTAGCTCCTTACCGTTGGTTAGGAAACTTCTGAACTTCCTGTGCTAAATGAGCTATGAAAGGAAGCATAATGTCTCCTTTCCTTACTCCTTCCTAACTTCACTGATCAAAAGAGCTCAGACCACAGCAGGACCCACATCAGTCCCACCACTCAATAGACCACAGGTGTCAAACATGCGGCCCGGGGGCCAGATCCGGTCCTCCAAGACCTTTAATGTGGCCCTCGGCTGATTTTCTACTAAAATATTTTAATTATATTTTCTATTAAAATCTTGTTAATTTTCTGTGGTGTTTATCACAGCAGCGTCTCCAGCGTCTCTGTACGTGGCCCCTCCCACCAGAGCAGCACAAATGAAGACTTGTCTCTTTCCAAACGCTCTTAAAGGACGATCGTTTTTTGACTGTTGACCGTGACACCCTCATCAGAAAAATGTCCAAACATGAGAAAAGTGGAGCCGAGTGCAGGATTTTACAACAAAAATTCACTTATTCCTATTTACATACAAGTTCATGTTAAAACATTGTGTTGAAATTACATTTTTCTTAAAGTTTTAGGTTGTTCATAATATTATAATATTTTGTAAAAGAAATAATTCATCAATTAATGTAATAGATTTGTGTTTCTCTGCACAAATATTTGAACTTATTGTTATTTTTGGGGTTTATATGACATGAGTTTTTTGATCCGGCCCCTTTGGGATCAAAGTCGGTTGGACACGGCCCCCGGACCAAAATGAGTTTGACACTCCTGCAATAGACCCCAGGCCACTGGACCCACCCTCTCCACCAAAAGCACCAGCTTCACTGCGCGACATGTACGACGCCATCGCCCACGCCCCCGTCACACACGTGCAAACACGAGGCCACAGAACCCGAAACAACGTCGCCCGAACACGGCACAGCCCAAAAGTCCCAGCGTGAGTGAGCCCCGACTACAGCAAGAGTTTAGAAAGACAAACAGTCGCATTAACTGAAGAACACTGGACGTTCCTCGGTAATGAGAACGACCTCGGGGTCACAGCACATTATTATTTCACCCACAGGGAACTTCAGACACTTTGACTGTTCTGAAGAGAGAAGAGACGCACTTCATGAAAGTGGAACATGACAGTGGAACATTGAACACTGACAGTTGTTCTGGTTTGCAATTAAAAAAAGAAACATTTGCACAAAGCCTATCCACTTTTCTATGTTGACAAAAGGATTAAAATGATGATTCAAGGGACAAAAATGAATTAGTCGCGAGTTGACAATGACATTCATGAGATTAATCATGATTAAATATTTGAATCGATTGACAGCACTAATTTAAATATGTCTTTAAACATATTTACGGTTATAATTATCTGGCTCCTCATTATTTATGTCACGATGACCTGTGGACAAACCTCTGGACCCGCCTGATTTCCTCTACTTTGCTCCTTCTCTAAAATAAAATAAACCACACAAAGATAATTGTTTGATTCAAGACGTCTTATTTCGTCTTCACTCAAATATTTCCACAACAGCTGCAGGTCTGACCGGGCTTGAGGGCGTGAGGATCAGAGTGTGAACTGTCCTCAATGGCCCCTGCAGTTTCAAGTACTTGGTGACATCACGCAGAACTCCCCTGATTACACACAGTTTCATGTATTTTATTTAATCAAACCTCCACCAGATTCACAGGAGTGTTGCATTTTAATCCGTGTGTCGTTCGTTTATTCGTTTTTTCAAAATAAAACCAAATAAAACGAAAGAACAACTATTTTCCTCATTATTTGTAGCCAAAAACAAAATGAAAAAACAGATAATGGAAAAAATGGATAACGGCCGTTTCCCGTTTTCTGTGACTTAAACTGTGATGCCGGACTGAACCAGGACTGAACCAGGACTAAACCAGGACTAAACCAGGACTGAACCAGGACTGAACCAGGACTGAACCAGGACTAAAACAGGACTAAACCAGGACTGAACCAGGACTGAACCAGGACTAAAACAGGACTAAACCAGGACTGAACCAGGACTGAACCAGGACTGAACCAGGACTAAACCAGGACTAAACCAGGACTGAACCAGGACTGGACCAGGACTGAACCAGGACTGGACCAGGACCAGGAGTGTCGGGACGGGCCCGGAGGTGCACCCGTGTAGACTGATGGGTGATTAGGACTGAGACCAGGACCAGACCAGAACTGAGACTGGGACTGGGACTGAGACCAGGAGAAGACCAGACCGGGACTGAGACTGGGACTGAGATCTGGACCAGACTAGTACTGAGAATGGGACTGAGACTGGGACTGAGACCAGGACCAGACCAGGACCAGGTCGGGACTGAGACTGGGCCTGAGATCGGGACTAGACTGGGACTGAGACCACAACCAGACGGGGACCAGACCAGGGCTGAGACTGGGATCGAACTGGGCCTGAGACCAGAACTGAGACTGCGACCAAACCAGGACTGAGACCGGGACTCAGACCAGGACCAGACCAGGACCAGACCGGGACTGAGACTGGGACTGAGACTGAGACAGTGACCAGACCAGAACCAGACAGGGACCAGACCGGAACAGAGAACGGGACCGAACTGGGACAGAGACCAGAACTGAGACCGGGATCAGAACAGGACTGAGACAGGGACTCAGACCAGGACCAGACCGGGACAGAGACCAGGACCAAACTGGTATTAAGACAAGAACTGAGACCGGGACCAGACCAGGACGAGTCCAAGACTGAGACCAGGACTGAGACCAGTTTAGTCCTGGTTTAGTCCTGGTTTAGTCCTGGATCGCAGTTTAAGTCACAGAAACGAGAAACGGTCATTATCCCTTTTTTATTCATTTAAACACAAAATTGAAAAACTGAAGAAACAATTTATTATCAGTTTCTTCATTTTGGTTTTGGAGACAAATAATGAAGAAAATAGCTGTTTTTTCGTTTTCTTATTTTGGGTTTTATTTTGAAAAACGAATTGACTTTATTCAGATTCATTTTCATATCTGTTTCTGAATATTACTTTTCAAACTCAACATTCTTTAACAATAGAATCCAGGGAGAAATTCATGATCCAAACACTCGGCTTCGATTAATTAGTCAAAAAAAAAAGAAAAAGTCCAAATGAATGAAAGTGCAAAAGCTACAGTATAAGACCCCGGGGGACACGCACAACTTTGAAATCGTCCAAACGCTCTCTTCCTCTCGCTGTAATCCACGGACGCTGCCTTTCTCCGTCTGAGTGGTCACATTTCCATAGCGCCTCCATCTCCGAGCCGCTCTCAAGTGCAGCCAGTCACATCAGAAAAGCCCCTCTCTCTCCTCTCCAGACACAAAACGGCCTCCGCGGCTGATTGTTTCCCAAAATAGAGACGTTGTGATGGGAGCGAGCGGCGCACGTATGAAAATAATGGAGATGCAACAGATTCAGAGCAGAAATGCCGTCGCCCGCCGCGGGAAGCACGGGCGGCCATTTTAGAAGAATCCGGGGGAGTTTAAGAGACGCTAAGATGGTGGAAGCGTCTGTTTATCTTTCAAAGTAAAAAGGCGATTGGCTGCTGCAGATACTGAAAAAGTAGAATAGTCAAAGTTTTCCACGATGCACCTTGGAAAGTCGTGTGCGTCGGTGTCAGTGGAGCGTCAGTATAGACCACAATGCACTGGGAGAGTCGGGAAAACAACGGCGAACAGCGACAGGAGTTTAACTGGACACAAGCCGACGGAATGAATCAAATCAAACTTATTTCTATAGCACATTTAAAACTAACCAGGCTGGTGTCACCTAGTGCCTCCGCTCAGTTTCACTTCTCTCCAGAGACTAGGTCAGGAATCAGAAAACACTAGAGCAGGAGTGTCAAACTCATTTTGGTCCGGGGGCCGTATCCAACCGACTTTGATCCCAAAGGGGCCGGATCAGAAAACTCATGTCATATAAACCCCAAAAATAACAATAAGTTCAAATATTTGTGCAGAGAAACGCAAATCTATTATAGAAATCTTTTTTAATTGATGAACTCTTTCTTTTACAAAATATTATAATATTATGAACAACCTGAAATAGGAATAAGTCGATTTTTGTTGTAAAATCCTGCACTCGGCTCCACTTTTCTCATGTTGGACATTTTTCTGATGAGGGTGTCACGGTCAACAGTCAAAACGATCGTCCTTTAAGAGCGTTTGGAAAGAGACAAGTCTTCATTTGTGCTGCTCTGGTGGGAGGGGCCACGTACAGAGACGCTGGAGACGCTGCTGTGATAAACACCACAGAAAATTAACAATATTTTAATAGAAAATATAATTAAAATATTTTAGTAGAAAATCAGCTGTGGGCCAGATTAAAGGTCTTGGAGGGTCGGATCTGGCCCCCGGGCCGTATGTTTGACACCCCTGCACTAGGTGGTTTGTAAGAACCCCAGAAGCTGCTGAGTGCACACCGACCAATCAGCTGTGAGCTGTGAATTCATGACGTCAAACTCGTCGCATCTGTCTGTGTCCCTTTGTGGAACAACACAACAGTAAACAAAGCGTCGAGATGGACGTAGACGAAGACAGACATTCTGTGTTGGCAACAATTCCCGAGATCGAGGGTTTAAAGCCGAGAATGAGAGAGAGAATATTTGGTGAATTTTATCAAGGGGAAAAGACGTTATTGTTCTTCTTCCTACAGGATTTGGCGCATTACATACGACACGACCAAACAGCAGCGATTGGTTAAATAAAAAAGTACCTGCCTACTGTAGAGTGAACGAATCCTAATGCTGCGAGGTCAGACGGTTTCCACCAAGTGAAACCAGCTGATGAATCAGGCTAATTTAAAACAGCCAAAGGTTACAAAGTGCTGAACAACATTTACAGTGAGATAAAACATATAATAAGCAAATGCAGAAGAATTATAATAATAAAAATATAATAATAACAGCAAGGTGCCAAAGTGTCTCTTCTTAACCTAAAGATGCGTTTTGAACAAAGATTTAAAGTGTTTGAGCAGTTCTAATGTGCAAAGGCAAAGTGTTGCACAGTTGTTTCTCTAGATCCTGATTCTGAATAAAACACGCTTAAATAAACTGGTCTGGTGTAAAGGAGCAGGCATTAACCACTTACCTTTAGCTGTTAAAAGAGCGATAATTTCCACATTTCAGTCAAAAAACAAATGATCCAGTCTGTTTACAAAAAATCCAATGTGACAAAAACTCGTCTGATTTTTATTAGTCCATAAACACTTGTGTGTCAGTCTGATCAGATCATTATTTACAACAGAAATAAAGTTTTAATAGAGTGCAGACACCAGAGTCATGTGACCTGAATGTCGTGATCTGTGTGTCTCAGTGTCTCTGTGAGTGAGTGCACTGTAGAGGGCGCTAAAGAGTGCGGGACTATGTAGTGAAGGAGGGACTCGGGTGGACATTCAGACACAGCCATAGACTAACATGTGTGACTAACAAAGTGTGACTGTCTGTGCGGTCAGGTACCAATCAACCCATGGACTGGTACGGCTCCCAGCTCAAGGGTTGGGACCGCTGCTCTATAGTATCATAGCAGTGCAAGCTAGTCCAAGAGATGGTCATTTATTGTTTATAATAAAAACAGGATACAAAACAATACACGACAACTTCACAAACCTGATGCTATGTATGTCAAAAACTAAACTGAAACAAATTAAACCTTTTAATATGTTGTTTTAGGCATTTTTAAAACAATAAAACGTAGCATGGTGATCTAAGGCTGCGTTCAGACTGCAGCCTGAAGTGACCCAAATCTGATTTTTTTGTCTCTATGTTCCTGTATCTGATGTTTTAATGACAGTCTGAACCACACAGATCCGATTTTTTTCAAATGTGACCCAGGACACTTGGATATGTGCTCCTGAAACTGATACATATCTGATCTTTTGACATGTGACTTCAGTCTGAATGGCCAAAGTGCATTCATCCACCTACACGTTATCAACAAGACACAAACGTCACTATTCTGCACTGAAGAAGGCGAAAATTGTTAATGAACTCCATGTCACTGAAGTGAAGCACATCTCCACTCACCACTCTTGGCTCCGTCTCCACATCCACACGTTCCTTTCAACGGACTGAACCACAAAACACCACGACCAAAAACCTCGTCCTTCTCCTTCTCAATCTCCTCCTTGAAACAAGTAAGTTGTTCATGTTCTGGCTCCGGTACGAGAGGAACTTTAAAATCTCCAGGTGCTCGATGCTGCGTCCATGTTTGGACAACTTCTGTAAACACAGAGACGCTCGCTGCTGTTGACGTCGTCGTGTCTCCAGTGTCACATGTGGGACACTTTCGGGCCGTTTAATGTTCACACTGGAGTCATATACAAGTCACATTTAACTGGAAATGTGAACGACCTCGAAAAAACATCGGATTTCACCAAAAAAATCTGAATTGTGCATTAAGCCCTGCAGTCTGAACGTAGCCTAAATGTGTATTGTCATGTGTTAGCAGTTAATACCCAACACAAGTGTAATCCTTAAAGATCCTATATTCTTGTGAGCCTTAACTCATTTTCTAACATTGTTTCCTCTTCAAAAACAAACCTGGAGTCGTGTTTTGTTTCTTTCACACGCTTTTGAGTAACTCTCTATTATTAGTCTGTCTACATCTCCAAAGCTCGAGTGTTTTCTTGAGTTCTGGAGCGTGTTTTCTCAGTCTAAACATGCGGGGTTTGCGAGTTAAACGTGTGTGAACGAACGAAAACACAACTCCAGGTCCAGGTTCGTGAGAAAATCGGAAAGCGTTAAATGGACACTTAAGAATATACGATTACACTTTCACGTCTCTTTAAATCAGAAAGCGTGAGTGTCCGCGGTTCGGGAAACGCAGCGTTAATAGAAGTGTTATATTTTCTGCTCTTATTTGCGGCTGTGGCGGGTTTGGTGCGCTGGCCGTGACCACACAGCTCTCCAGTTAAGAGCTCTTCTGATCTGTGCCGAGGCTCGTCTGTGAAGAGATGAGAGAGGTGCATCATGGGAATACTGCCATCACCACATTACCACTGTTAGGACATTTTCAGAGTGGAAATGGGGGATATTTTAGTCATTATCCTGCTTATTCTTTCGCTGGCAAATACACTTTTCTTACAAGTTAAATTAAAAAAGAGAGAGAGAGAAAGTGCAAGTGCGTTCCGACGTTAAATCAAATTTGCCTAAACACAAAGTTTGATCTAACAATAATTAATTTGAGACACTTTTAGACACAGTATTGCACCACAAGGGAAATTACTTGGACGCAGTAGCTCTCAGATTACTTGATATTTTGCAGCGGCATCACGACTGGGGTGTTCTACATGCATCTCTATGATATAAACTTGCCCGTTATGTTCAGTGTTTTTGTTTTTTATTAAGAATGAATCAGCGTTTCAGTGGTCCCCAGTAAAAGCTACAGTACATTTGATATGAACATGTTTCGTAGCTCGGGGCAAATTTTACGTCGTGTTTATGGAATTAAAATTAAAATCTTACCACACAGTTCCTCCAAAGTTTTAGTTTCAACCAGGCAGTGTTGGGAAGGTGACTTTTAAAATGTAATCCCCTACAGATTACAGATTACACACACCAACATGTAGTTTGTAACGTAATCCATTAAATTACTTAAAGTGAGTAATGTAATCTGAATACTTTGGATTACTTGATATTGTCATGCTTTTTAAAATGACATGAATGTAGCAACCACATCCTGAAAATTCTTGTTTGTTCTCTTCAAATTGGCCCTGGTTTAGTCCTGGTTTAGTCCTGGTTTTAGTCCTGGTTTAGACTTGGTTTAGACCTGGTTTTAGTCCTGTTTTAGTCCTGGTTTAGACTTGGTTTAGACCTGGTTTTAGTCCTGGTTTAGTCCTGGTTTAGTCCTGGTTTAGACCTAGTTTAGATCTAGTTTAGGTCTGGTTTAGACTGGTTTTAGACCTGTTTAGACCTGGTTTAGACCTGGTTTAGTCCTGGTTTAGTCCTGGTTTAGACCTGGTTTTAGTCTTGTTTTAGTCCTGGTTTAGACTTGGTTTAGCCCAAAATGTGAAAATAGGAAAACACCTCTGTGTAATCCATTTATTTCAACCAAGTAACTGTAATCCAATTACCACTCACTGAAACAGTAACTGTAACTGAATACAGTTACTCATAATTTGTACTCTGATTACTTAACTCCAGTACATGTAATCTGTTACTCCCAGTCACTGTTCTACATGTATCTCTATGGTGGAAGTTAGGGGTGTAACGGTACATGGATTGGTGCCAAATCGTTTCGGGACGTTCAGTTCGGTGCAGTTAGGGGCAGTTCCACCACGACATGTGCAGCTACACAGAGGCTCGGCTCTTTACTATTCACGAGGAACTCGTCTGTGATTGGGCAGTGTTTCCCGCAGCGCTTTATAGTTAGAGCTACCACCTTGACCACAACTGCCCCTCGCCTCCTACGTCCCTCTGAACCATGTGAATCCTTGCAAAACTATGGTCATCTCGCCAAGGTCCAGGTACGGTGCCTTTCGCCGGCACCATACCTGCCGCTTCTTTTATACAGTCTATGATGACCAAGCAGCACTTTGCATTTATTTTATTTTCCCAACAACAAGAAAATGGTTTTGCATTTTGTTCCCAAACTGAACCGAAAATTAATCGAACCGTGACCTCAGAACAGAACTACATACTGAACAGTGATTTTTGTAGCGTTACAGCCCTGGTGGAAACACAAGTCTGTGTGGTGCTGTTATCAGAGGGACTTGTTTAACAACACAAATCATCTCACCTTGTAGCTCCAGCTCAGTCAGTTCTTCATTAATTAATTATTCATTACAGTGTTACTAGAGGGAATGTTGATGACTTCAGCTGCTCAGTATCAAAAAACAGACACAAATGGTGATTAAGCTCCTATCATTTGTTTGCACTTATATTAACACTTCAAAGTTTCCTAAGAAATTCACTTTGTGTTGTTGCCAAAACAATAATTCTCACATCACCTCTGGATTTCATTGGCCCTCCAGGGATGTTGAGAACTTCAGGAAAACCTGTCCCACCTGCCAGAAAACATCTCATGTCCGACGATCAGACCGTCCCTACCTCCAACCTCCACCCGTGATCTCCACCCCCGACGTACACTGTTGGCTCGTTAGTGCGGAGTAGTGGGGACACCTGTGCAACTACAATACCTGCTATTCCCAAACGGTCTCCCATCCAAGTACTAACCAGAAAAAAACTGTCAAAAAACAGTCATCGGACCTATTTCAGTTTTGATATTTTATTTTTTTTGCCCTGGAAGTTCTACAGCTCAGCTCTGAACAAAGAAGTTTATCCGTGTTACGTGTTTCTCGTCATGGAGTTAAACAATTATTTTCTAAGACGCAAAAGTAAATGTTTCGGTATAAAAGAAGACGACATGTTTGTCCATAAAATGAGCTCATTACAGCTCTTTCCAATCCGCATCGGTCCAATCCTGTGCGTCTTGGTTGTGTTTTTTACTAAATCTTCGAGTACTTATGTCTGAGCTCATCTTAATTCCATTTTGCGTCGGTGTGGTGGAAATTTCCGCATGTCTTTGCTGCTCCAAACAACTCTTTGATGTATTTAGCACATGGATCTAACATGGCAGCCATGGAAGCCCATAAGTAAGTAAGTTTTTATTTATATAGCACTTTTCAGACACATGATTCACAGAGCTTTATTCATTCACTCCATATCCAGAGATGCAATCTACCACTGTAGCCACAGCTGCCCCACACACACACACACACACACACACACACACACACACACACACACACACACACACACACACACCACTTTAATACTAGGCAATGTGAGTGAAGTGTATTGCCTAAGGACACAATGATTATACCCTAACCCAGGCCTGGTCCTGCTGAGCTTCTGAGCTCTGACAGGATCAGGCTTTGACAAACTGGTTTGTCCATCCACTGATACAGAGTGAAGCATCCAAAAACATAAAAATACACACTTGGACCAGGCAGCAGCAGAACCTCCGGGACAAATAAACCAGAGAGAATAAAATATCAAAATTAAAATAGGCACTGAGACTGTTTTTTGATTGGTTTTATCAGTTTTTTTGTTTGACACTGAAACAGAAAAATGAAAAAAAAACTGTTTTCCCCATTTTATTGTTTTTCCTTCTTGACTGAAATTCAAAAGTACAAATGTTACAAGGACCCGTGTGTTTTTTAACTACACGCCTACATTATTGTGCACTTGTGTCTTTCCCCTTCTCCTCATTTCATACACCGTCTGCATTCAAACTCCTCTCTCTCTCTCTCTCTGTCTATAATATATTTTCTCCGTTCAAAGTAATTGCAGAATGGCCCCAGAGACACGACACGGCTCTATACCACCACCGCCGCCGCCGCCGCCGCCACCCGCTCCGCACTGGCACCGGCAGTGGAACAAAACCTCTCCTCCAGCCTAACAACCGACATCAATACGCTTCTTTTCCCGCACTAACGTTAGCACGGATGCACAAAGCGTTACGGGAGGCCTTTGTCTTACTCGCGAGCGGCTAGTGACTCTTCGCGAGCGCCTCATAAATCATATATTATCTCTTTAGAGGCTCGGCGAAACATAAACAAGGAGACAATTGCTTCCCCAACATCAGGTGCGCATAACAACGGCTATTTCGCTTAGGCTAACAAGGTCTTGAGCTGCGCGGCGGTATAATTAAGATACTGATAAATGGGGAGTGTTGGCGTGTTTGCTAGCCAGGATCCGCGCGCTAGCACATCAATCACCACGAACAGTTTGCCCGGCTCTGTCAAAACGTCACCCTCCGCAAATTTATAAGCCGGCACGTCGCGCACACTATGGGAATAACAACTCATCGCCGGGGCCCCGTGTTCCCGTCTCGGCCTATTCATCACCATTAGCGACAGTTAGCGACAGTTAGCGACGCGGCGTCCAGACAGAAAAGGCAAATGTGTCAGAGTGAGGGTGTTTTATGTCCCGACGCGATGAAGTTTGGGTTTTGGAGATTATTGTTGGCGCGACGGCGTGAGTTTATGTTTGAAGAGGTGTAGTCGTTATTTTTACAGGTTGTTTGGGGCACTTAAACATTTCAATAAAACTTCAGAAACAAAACAAGCTCATGTGAAAAGTTTACAGAGGTTCAAAGTTCTTCCACATTTACTTTATGCTTTTAAAACATCCGAATTATTCACCACGATGAGTTTATAAGTGTTTTTCACAACTTTCACAACACTAACAACAACTACCATTCTAACCATGCACTTCCTGATTTTTACTTTAGATTTATACAGTGGATTTCTGAAACACTTTACAGAACATTATTCTTTCACTCCAAACTCAGTGGTGGTAAACGACATCAGACTGTCCCAGCTGCCCCGGGGTCAGTCTGAGCAGAGACTCCCAGACTTCCTTCACCCCAGACACTTCCTCCAGCTCCTCCAGGGGGACCCAAGGCGTTCCCAGGCCAGTCCAGAGACATAGTCCCTCCAGCAGTGTTGGGGAGTAACAGATTACATGTACCGGAGTTATGTAATCAGAGTACAAATTATAACTGTATTCAGTTACAGTTACTTTTTCAGTGAGTGGTAATTGGATTACAGTTACTTTGTTGAAATAAATGGATTACAGGGCGGGATTTTCCTGTTTTTACATTTCCCCGTAATTCCACTCATTGCCAGACACTATATAATCTAAACAGGTCTAAACCAAGTCTAAACCAGGTCTAAACTAGGTCTAAAACCAGGTCTTAAACCAGGTCTAAACCAAGGTCTAAACCAGGTCTAAACTAGGTCTAAACCAAAGGTCTAAACCAGGTCTTTAAAACTAGGTCTAAAACCAGGTCTGAACTAGGTCTAAACCAGGTCTAAACCAGGTCTATACTAGGTCTAAAACCAGGTCTGAACTAGGTCTAAACTAGGTCTAAAACCAGGTCTAAACCAGGACTAAAACTTCTCTACAGCAAAGTAATCCAAAGTATCCAGATTACGTTACTCACCTTCAGTAACTTCATGGATTACGTTACAAACTACATTTTGAGGTGTGTAATCTGTAATCTGTAGGGGATTACATTTTAAAAGTCACCTTCCCAGCTCTGCCCGTCAGTGTGTCCTGGGTCTTCCCTGGGGTCTCCTCCTGGTGGGACATGAGCACCTCCTGAGGGAGACGTCCAGGAGGCACCAGACACAGATGCCCGAGCCTCAACTGGCGGAGCAGCGGCTCTACTCCGAGCTCTACTCCTTCTACTTGACTAGATAAGCCCTCCCCCAGGGAACTGAACTGAGACCATCTTGTTCTGAGGCAGGAGAACAAACCACTACACACTCTGCTTAAAGTGTACACACACACACACACACACACACATCACACACACACCTACAAACACACACACACACACATACACACACACACTCTCTCACACTCTCTCTCTGTGTCTCACTATTCACTGAGTTAAAAATAGGAACTGGATTAAATGTGAAACAAAAAGCTCCAACTGCCAAAACATGAGGAGCGAGTTGGAGTGAGCGACGTCCCCGATCCATCAGCATTAGCAGGTTTCAGGACGGTCATCCAAACGTCAGAGAGGAGCAACTGTGAGGAACGAGGAGCGAGAAGAAATATTTCAAAACTAATACTCCCACACGACGGATCTGAATACAAATGACGCCGCAACGTCATTAAACATACGGCTAATGTGGTTTCACGCTTTACGATGAACAAAATGTCAAATGTGCGTGTGAAAGACGACTTCACATCTGTATTTTAGTTAATATTTTAGTTATATATATCGTCCCTCACAATATCGCGGTTCACCTTTCGCAGTCTCACTGTTTCGCAGATTTTTTTTGTGCAATTTTGCATGACTTTTTTTTACAGTGTGTGAAAGTGTTGCGTTCCTCCCGCTGCGTCCTGATTGGCTAAAGTCCTGTTTTAGTCCTGTTTTAGTCCAGTTTTTGTCCAGTTTTAGTCCTGTTTTAGTCCAGTTTTAGTCCTGTTTTAGTCCAGTTTTAGTCCTGTTTTAGTCCAGTTTTAGTCCTGTTTTAGTCCTGTTTTAGTCCTGTTTTATTCCAGTTTTAGTCCAGTTTTAGTCCTGTTTTAGTCCAGTTTTAGTCCTGTTTAAGTCCAGTTTTAGTCCAGTTTTAGTCCAGTTTTAGTCCTGTTTAAGTCCAGTTTTAGTCCAGTTTTAGTCCAGTTTTAGTCCTGTTTTAGTCCAGTTTTAGTCCTGTTTTAGTCCAGTCTTAGTCCAGTTTTAGTCCTGTTTAAGTCCAGTTTTAGTCCAGTTTTAGTCCAGTTTTAGTCCAGTTTTAGTCCTGTTTTAGTCCAGTTTTAGTCCTGTTTTAGTCCTGTTTTAGTCCAGTTTTAGTCCAGTTTTAGTCCTGTTTTAGTCCAGTTTTATTCCTGTTTTAGTCCTGTTTTATTCCAGTTTTAGTCCAGTTTTAGTCCCGTTTTATTCCAGTTTTAGTCCTGTTTTATTCCAGTTTTATTCCAGTTTTAGTCCTGTTTAAGTCCAGTTTTAGTCCTGTTTTAGTCCAGTTTTAGTCCAGTTTTAGTCCAGTCCAGTTTTAGTCCAGTTTTAGTCCTGTTTTAGTCCAGTTTTAGTCCTGTTTTAGTCCTGTTTCAGTTACGGTTTATATGTCGTAAAGTTGAATTTATTTATGCAGATTAGTAGTGCAGATAGTAACAATAACGATGACCGTTTTAATCGATCGTTAATTCTCCCGACGATCGATTAATAAAATTTCATCAAATACCCATCCCTACTTTGCGTCGCCGCAGATTTCCTCCCAAAAACACTCGTCCAAACACGTAAGAAAAAGTGAAAATGCGTCTTCTCTTCAAACTGTTATCGTATAAACGTCGTAAAAGCGTCAGGTTTGTGGAGAGGCTTGTAGTTTTTTTTTTTTCGTGCCTTTAAACCGACCGAAAAGAGCGAAACGAGCTTTTATTTTATAGAACGAGACGTAGAAATAGACTTTATAGAACTACGCCGAGTCCAGCAATGCAAATGACTCAATAAATAATAAGTAAATAGAATAATATAAAAGCAGAAGAGTCTTGGCTCCAGAGTCGGTTTATTCTGTCGGCAGCTCTGCTCACTCGCCTCTTTTCCTCTTTTCTATGAACCGTCTGCTTCATTAATATAATATATCCTCATTTCTGCGTCTCTGTGTTTGTCTCGTCCTCTGCCTTTTGGTCGTGTCCTGGTCTCACACCAAATACTGCAGGAGTTCAGGGATTTTCACTGGAAACGAGAACTGAGACTTGGGTTTTATTTTTGCGTTCGGACGTTGATTAGACTGGACTGAACCGGGACTAAACCAGGACTAAACCAGGACTAAACCAGGACTAAAACCAGGACTGAAACCAGGACTAAACCAGGACTGAACCAGGACTGGACTGAACCAGGACTAAACCAGGACTGAACCAGGACTGAAACCAGGACTGAACCAGGACTGAACCAGGACCCAGGACTGAACCAGGACTAAACCAGGACTAAACCAGGACTGAAACCAGGACTAAACCAGGACTGAACCAGGACTGAACCAGGACTAAAACCAGGACTAAACCAGGAGACTGAAACCAGGACTAAACCAGGACTGAACCAGGACTAAACCAGGACTGAACCAGGACTGAACCAGGACTGAAACAGGACTGAACCAGGACTAAACCAGGACTGAACCAGGACTGAACCAACCAGGACTGAACCAGGACTGAACCAGGACTGAACCAGGACTAAACCAGGACTGAACCAGGACTGAACCGAGGACTGAACCAGGACTAAACAAGGACTAAACCAGGTCTCAACCAGGTCTAACCAAGGTCTAAACCAGAGCTGAACCAGGACAGAACCAGGACTAAACCAGGACTACACCAGGACTGAACCGAGGACTGAACCAGGTCTAAACCAGGTCTAAACAAGGTCAAAACCAAGAACTGAACCAAGACTAAACCAAGAATTAAACCAGGACTAAACCAGGACTAAACCGAGGTCTGAACCAGGTCAAAACCAGGACTAAAATAGGTCTAAACCAGAGCTGAACCCACCATTTCAATCCAGGTTAAAAATTCTTTGTGACACGTGATATTTACATTTGTACCAAGTGAAATATTTACATTTTTTCCCTGTATTTCCACATTAAAAAAACAACACATTACAGTAGTTTAATATTTTTATAACGTCTTCATTTATGTGTCTCTCTGTTTGTTTGTTTCTTTTGGTCCTGTTCTGCTCTGACACCAAATACTGCAGGATTTCAGGGATTTTCACTGGAAACTAGACTTGAGTCTTGTTTTTTATTTTTGCGTTCGGACGTTGATTAAACTGAGGCCAAAACACGTCCATGTGAATCTCTAAAAGTCTGTTTCTTACTTTTACTAATGAGACGACCAGACAGAAGATCAAGAACAGCAAACTCTGATAACAGATTCTGGTTCCTCGAGCGATTTTTTTTAGTTAGTTTAGTTACAAAAACCTGACTTTGGTTTATTCTAGTTATTATAAACTTATTAAACTGGTGGTGCGACGTTTCTCCAAGGACTAAACTGGTACAAGTTTGTCTGAATGTTTCATAAAACTTCATTAAAGGACTCGCATTAAATAAATCAAATAAAATAAATAAACTCAGAACAGTTTCAGTAGAATTATTTGATTGACATTATATTATTCCAACACTTCAAGTTAAACCAGGACTAAACCAGGACTAAACCAGGTCTAAACCAGGACTAAACCAGGACTAAACCAGGACTAAACCAGGTCTAAACCAGGTCTAAACCAGGACTAAACCAGGTCTAAACCAGGACTAAACCAGGACTAAACCAGGTCTAAACCAGGACGTGGACATGTGTTGTCAACGATTCCCGAGATCGAGGATTTAAAGTCGGAACAAAGAGAATGTTTGGTGACTTTTATCAAGGGTAAAGATGTTATTGTTCTTCTTCCTACAGGATTTGGTGCATTAAGACGTCACGACCAAACAGCAGCGATTGGTTAAATAAAAAAGTCCCCGCCTCCTGTCGAGTGACGAATCCTAACGCTGCGAGGTCAAACTATAACTGACTATAACTTACATGAAATGGTAAAAGGTCAGAGTTTTTTGTCACCAGGACTAAGTGTTGGGACGGGCTCGGAGCTGCGCCGCTGTCAGGTGACGGCAGGTGAAAGGATCGGTGCAGAGCTCCGCCCCCTACGAGGCGAAGCGCAACCATCGCCCGATCGCAGACGTCCAGATCCACGAACCCGGGTTCTCCCTCTCACTCTTAAATCCAAGATTAGATTAGATTAGACCTGGTTTAGTCCTGGTTTAGTCCTGGTTTAGACCTGGTTTAGTCCTGGTTTAGTCCTGGTTTAGTCCTGGTTTAGTCCTGGTTTAGACCTGGTTTAGTCCTGGTTTAGACCTGGTTAGTCCTGGTTAGTCCTGGTTTAGACCTGGTGTAGTCCTGGTTTAGACCTGGTTTAGTTCCTGGTTTAGACCTGGTTTAGAACCTGGTTTAGACCTGGTGTAGTCCTGGTTTAGACCTGGTTTAGTCCTGGTTTAGTCCTGGTGTTAGTCCTGGTTTAGCCTGGTTTAGACCTGTTAGTCCTGGTTTAGACCTGGTTTAGACCTGGTTTAGTCCTGGTTTAGACCTGGTTAGTCCTGGTTAGTTGGTTAGTCCTGGTTTAGTCCTGGTGTAGTCCTGGTTTAGTCCTGGTTTAGACCTGGTTTAGTCCTGGTTTAGACCTGGTTTAGACCTGGTTTAGACCTGGTTTAGACCTGGTTTAGACTGGTGTTGGTAGTCCTGGTTTAGACCTGGTGTAGTCCTGGTTCCTGGTGTAGTCCTGGTTTAGTCCTGGTTTAGTCCTGGTTAGTCCTGGGTTCCTGGTTTACCTGGTGTAGTCCTGGTTTAGTTTAGTCCTGGTTTAGACCTGGTTTAGTCCTGGTTTAGACCTGGTGTAGTCCTGGTTTAGTCCTGGTTAGTCCTGGTTTAGTCTGTTTAGTCTGGTTTAGACCTGGTTCCTGTTTAGTCCTGGTTAGTCCCTGAGTCCTGGTTTAGACCTGGTCCTGGTTTAGTCCTGGTGTAGTCCTGGTTTAGTCCTGTTTTAGTCCTGGTTTAGACCTGGTTTAGTCCTGGTTCAGTCCTGGTTTAGACCTGGTTCAGTCCTGGTTTGGACTTGATTTAGTCCTGGTTTAGTTCTGGTTTAGTTCTGGTTTAGACCTGGTTTGGTCCTGGTTTAGTCCTGGTTTAGACCTGGTTTAGACCTGGTTTAGACCTGGTTTAGACCTGGTTTAGACCTGGCTCAGTCCTGGTTTGGACTTGATTTAGTCCTGGTTCAGTTCTGGTTTAGTCCTGGTTTAAACTGATGTGCAAAATTCTCATTCATTTAGAAAACTCTATGCAAAAAATAAAAAATAAATAAAAAATTGGAAAATCTACTTCCAGAAGCGGAGCGTCTTTGTAGTGGGCGAGACTTTTGAGCTCCAAAAAAGTTGACAATAAACTTAAAATAACAATAAATCAAACAGACGCACAGAGTCACAGGTAAAACAAAGTAAAACATGTAATAAAACGAAGCAGACGGCGACATAAACCCGCTGCAAACACAGATTAAAAATGATTTACAACGTATAAGTCCAAAGATAATTACAGCATTCCATTATTTAGCCGCTTTGGTCTGGAAACCGCTTTTAATTTTGGGCAATTTAATTATTTCAAAGCAAGAAAATAAACAAGTCTGAGTCCACTGGAGGCAAACGGAAATATTGGGATTCCAGTCACATCTGCGTCTTCTTTTCTGAATACTAAATCGTATCAGAATATTCGGCACGTCTAATTATTCAAAACATGCATTAATCAAAAGTGTGAGCCCGAGGTGTCCAAGAAATCGGCAGCTGGTTTTCGGCAAATTTTAACCACCAGATGCTTTTCACTCTCCCATTCATTTCACTGGAATTACACATCAGTTTATTTGATTTTTCCGTAAATATTTGCCATGTTTATGAAATTTGGTGTGGGGCGTGTTGTGGAAAATCGACCGTTTGGGGTTTTCTACCCTTTTGTGATGTTGTTTCTTCATTCTAAACACGTCTGAAGTGGTTTTAGTTGGTTTTATTACCGTCATTCATGCGTGTTTGAGTAATTTAGCGATCTCTCCTGAGCATTAATCGAATAATTTTCATGACTGTAAGATTCAGTGCAGCCAACGTCGCCCACGCCCCCACACAAGACAATTCTCCATATTTTTAAAGCTGTTTTCCTAACTGGAGTTACTTTATCTTACTGATTTTACAGTGATATTTAGGAGCCTCTGCACATTTACCAAACACACTGTGTGAACTCGTGACTTCTGGTCATGAGCTCTGGGTAATGACCGAAAGAACAAGATCACGGATACAAGCGCTGGAAATGAGTTTCCTCCACAGGACGCCTCGGCGCTCCCTCAGAGACAGAGTGAGGAGCTCAATTACACGGGAGGAGCTCGGAGTAGAGCCGCTGCTCCTCCACGTCGAGAGGAGCAGCTGAGGCTCGGGCATCTGTTCTGATGCCTCCTGGGCGTCTCCCTCAGGAGGTGTTCTGGACACGTCCCCCGGGGAAGACCCAGGACACACCTCTGTCTCTGGGCTGGTCTGGGAACACCTCAGGGTCCTGCCAGAGGAGCTGGAGGAAGTGACTGGGGTGAAGGAAGTCTGGGAGTCCCTGCTCAGACTGCTGCCCCCGCGACCCAGCCCCAGATAAGCAGAAGAAAATAGATGGATGGATGGAGATCCTGACAAATAGAAATGGTTTGGATGTGCACTTTTAATTGGCAAACTTCATCCATGAGTTTCTGTTCCCTCCAGGGTCACAAAGACCCGAAGAGACTTTTTTTTTCTTCCCGCTCTCTTGGAGCGGGTCAATTAGACCCAAAAATTTATTTCCATTCATTTTCTCGCCAGGCGAGAAAATACATTTTTGGGTCTGACTGACCCGCCCCAAGAGAGCGGGAAGGAAAAAAGTCTGTTTGTGTCTCTGTGACCCTGAGGAGCCTGAGGGTTAAAAACAAACCTGGAGCTGTTTTGTTTCATTCACACATGTTTAATTTACACTTTATTATCAGTCTGTCTACATCTCCAAAACTTTAAATGTTCCACCATGTGATGTTCTTTTACCTTTCGTTTAGTAGAAATCAGCAATTCCACGACTGAAATTCTCCAAATGATTCTAGTGAAAGTGTGTGGATGTTTGTGACGTGGAAACAACATTAAAACAGATTTTAAAAATATCACAATATGGGCCCTTTAAAGTCGAGTTTTCTACAATAATAATAAAACTATATAAAGTACCGCCTGGTTTTCTTTCTTTTCCTGTTTCTTATCATAAACTCAAAATTCTTCTAAACTACATTTTCAGTTTCATTTACAGACAAAACTTTCCACTTCTACTTCCAGGTTGTTTTTTTAGATAAGGAAAAAACATTACAACACTAGAGCTTAAAAGAAAAGAGAATCAAAACGGCACCAAACTCAACTGTAGACTGATTTCTTTTTCTTTTTCTTTCTTTTTTTTCCCTCCCTCTGTTTTCCAGGCAAAATGATGAACACACTCCACCAATCTGTGAATCTGTGAATCTGTGAATCTGTGAGTAATGTGAAACGTTCAATGCCAATATCTGATCCAGTCTGTTACAAATCTGCAGCCAGGACCCGACGAGCAGACGAAGAGGGGACGAGCGCGGGCATTTGGATCGGCCCTTCAACTGCATCACGTTTACATTAGACGAGTAGAAGTTTGGCGTTTGGATCGGCCCGGTACAACAGAGCAGTAAGAGGACGAGGATTTGGATCGGCGCTGCTCTTCAAGCGTCGATCAGACCGAGCGTCAAGGCGTCCAGTTTACACCAAAGTCTCTGTGAACTTGTGTCTTGGGCGTCCTGCGTTTTTGTGACTCTGGCCTTGACATGAGGGTCCAGGCCGTTCGATTCAGAAGTAGAAAATATTGAATTTTTGGTGTCGGATGCGCCACATTAATCAATCAGGGCCGAGTGTCCAGTGACACAGTGACGTTATTATCCGGAAGAAGGAGAAGAAAGAGAAAGACAAACTCTACACCAGGAGCGTCAAACTCATTTTGGTTCGGGGTCGTATCCAATCGACTTCAATCCCAAAGTGTCCGGATCAGAAAACTCATGTCATATAAACCCCAAAAATAACAATAAGAGAAACACAAATCTATTTTTAATCTTTAATCTTTTTTTCTTTAATCTTTTTTTAATTGATGAACTCTTTCTTTTACAAAATATTATATTATATTATGAACAACCTGAAACTTTAAGAAAAATACAATTTCAACACAATGTTTTTACATGAACTTGTATGTAAACAGGAATAAGTAAATTTTTCTTGTAAAATCCTGCACTCGGCTCCACTTTTCTCATGTTGGACATTTTTCTGATGAGGGTGTCACGGTCAACAGTCAAAACGATCGTCCTTTAAGAGCGTTTGGAAAGAGACAAGTCTTCATTTGTGCTGCTCTGGTGGGAGGGGCCACGTACAGAGACGCTGGAGACGCTGCTGTGATAAACACCACAGAAAATTAACAAGATTTTAATAGAAAATATAATTAAAATATTTTTGTAGAAAATCAGCCGAGGGCCAGATTAAAGGTCTTGGAGGGCCGGATCCGGCCTCCAGGCCACATGTTTGACTGTTCTGCTCTACACTGTGTCATTAGAAGAGGATAAATATAAACACGATCTCTGCTGATGGTTTTATGTAATAAAATCTCTCTCAACCTGGTCCATCGTTCTGGGAATAGATGGAAAATGGCACTTGACGGACGCCTGGACGCGTGTCAAGTATTTTTCTCTCATTGTTCAAGGTTATGTTCACACTGAAACCAATCACCGTATCAGAAACAATTTGCGTCCAGACACGTTGTTTCTGTGTCTGTTCCCTCCACACAGTAAAGAGAAACTGCCTGAAACACGAGTCACGTGTTCTGTAACGCGTCTTTGAGACAAAATGTCTGTGAAAAGTGTTACATAAATAAAGACTTACATGACGAGGCTGGTGTCACGACATCACAATGTCACGTGGGCAGTAAAAACAAGGAAGTGAAGCACGTGTCTGAAGCTGCAGCAGCTGATTTCAGGCCGAGGAAGATGACAAACATGAAAACTGTTTTTTTGTCGACTGACGAGGTTCAGTTTGTCTCTGGTTTGTTTAAACTGTTTTCCACAACAATGTCACATGATCGATGTCACGAACCCAGAGAATCAGGAAGGAGCGAGTCACAGTGACCTGGTCCAATAAGGACGTGACTCGAGCTCCTACATCAGAGTCTCAGAGTTTTCAGGCGTCCACACAGTCAAGGATCAGATCTGGAGGCAACAGAAAACGAGTTGAATATGGAACATGTACTAGTGTGAATGGGGCCCGAGACGTGTGTCGGGGGCGTTTAAACTCAGCTGCTCAGAGTATTTTCTAACGCTGAACGCAGCATTTCAATAGAGCAGTGTAAGTTTTGGCATTTGGATCGGTCCTTCTTGGTACAATAAAGTAAAGTAAGAGCGTTTGGATCGACTCTCCTCTTTACACTAGAGGAAAATGAGCCCGGGCGTTTGGTTTGGCTCTCCTCTTTACAATGGAGTAGTTTAAGTTCTGGCGTCTGGATCGGCTCTTCTTGGTGCAGCACAGTAAGATAAAAACGGACATTTTGATACAATAACGTGGAACAGACACGAGCATTTGGATCAGAGCTCCTCCATTCAATAGTGTAATATGAGGCCGGGCATTTGGATCGCCCCTCTTTTGTACAATAGTGTCGCATGATCCCGGGCGTTTGGATCAAGCCAGGACTACACCAGGACAGAAAGAGGACTAAACCAGGACTAAACCAGGACTAAACCAGGACTAAACCAGGACTAAACCAGGACTAAACCAGGACTAAACCAGGACTAAACCAGGACTAAACCAGGACTAAACCAGGACTAAACCAGGACCTAAACCAGGAAAAACCAGGACTAAACCAGGAAAGGTAAAACCAGGACTAAACCATGACTTAAACAGGTCTAAACCAGGACTAAACCAGGACTAAACCAGGACTAAACCAAACCAGGTCTAAACCAACTAAACCAGGACTAAACCAGGACTAAACCAGGACTAAACCAGGAACTAAACCAGGACTAAAAAACCCAGGACTAAACCAGGAGAATAAACCAGGACTAAACCAGGAACAGGACTAAACCAGGACTAAACCAGGACTAAACCAGGTCTAAACCAGGACTAAACCAAGAATAAACCAGGACTAAACCTAAGGACTAAACCCAGGACTAAACCAGGACTAAAGGGAAAACCTAAACTAAACCAGGACTAAACCAGGAATAAACCAGGCTAACCACTAAACCAGGACTAAACCAGGACTAAACCAGGACTAAACCAGGACTAAACCAGGAAAACCAGGTCTAAACCCAGGACTAAACCAGGACTAAAACCAGGACTAACCAGGTCCAGGTAAACCAGGTCTAAACCAGGACTAAACCAGGTAAACCAGGTCTAAACCAGGACTAAACCAGGTCTAAACCAGGTCTAAACCAGGACTAAACCAGGAACTAAACAGGACTAAACCAGGTCTAAACCAGGTCTAAACCAGGACTAAACCAGGACTAAACCAGGACTAAACCAGGACTAAACCAGGACTAAACCAGGTCTAAACCAGGTCTAAACCAAGAAAACCAGGTCTAAACCAGGACTAAAACCAGGACTAAACCAGGTCTAAACCAGGTCTAAAACCAGGACTAAACCAGGACTAAACCAGGACTCTAAACCAGGACTAAACCCTAGGAACTAAAACCAGGACTAAACCAGGTCTAACTAAACCAGGTCTAAACCAGGTCTAAACCAGGACTAAACCAGGACTAACCAGGACTAAACCAGGACTAAACCAGGACTAAACCAACCCAGGACTACTAAACCAGGATACTAAACCAGGACTAAACCAGGACTAAACCAGGACCAGGACTCTAAACCAGACTAAACCAGGACTAAACCAGGTCTAACCAGGTCTAAACCAGGACTAAACCAGGACTAAACCAGGACTAAACCAGGTCTAAACCAGGACTAAACCAGGACTAAAGGATAAACCAGGACTAAACCAGGACTAAACTCAGGAGGACTAAACCAGGTCTAAACCAGGACTCTAAACCAAACAGGACTAACTACTAAACCAGGACTAAACCAGGACTAAACAGGACTAAAGGACCAGGTCTAAACCAGGTCTAAACCAGGTCTAAACTAAACCAGGTCTAAACCAGGACTAAACCAGGAAACTAAACCAGGACTAAACCAGGTTCTAAACCAGGACTAAAGGACTTAAACCAGGACTCTAAACAAGGACCTTAAACCAGGTCTAAACCAGGTCTAAACCAGGTTCCAGGACTGAACTAAACCAGGACTAAACCAGGACTAAACCAGGACTAAACCAGGTCTAAACCAGGGTCTAAACCAGGACTAAACCAGGACTAAACCAGGACTAAATCCAGGTCTAAACCAGGTCTAAAAACCAGGATCTAAACCAGGACTAAACCAGGTCTAAACAGGTCCTTGATTCAAACAGTGTAATAATATCCGGGCATTTGAATCAGCGTTTGGACCCTGCCTCGTTTACACACTGGGGTTACGTGAGCGTGGGCCCCCCCCCCGACCCCCTCGTCTTCGTTCGTCGTTGGCAGGTGACCCCCCCCCCCCCCGTTGCAGGTGACCCCCCCCCTCGTCGTTGGCAGGTGACGGCGTTGGCGGTGGCGGCGTCGTGTGTAGGAGGAGGCAGCATTAGCGTGAGGCACCTGTGGCGTTTGGCTCGGTGGAAACGGCTGAAATCATAATGGATCAGAAACCAGGACACTGCTGATGACGGCGCCGTGTTTACCAGGAAAACCTGAACAATGTCATTAACGAGAGGACGGACGGAGGGAAATCACTCTGACTAATGCCTTTCCCGAGAGCTTTTCTACTGTTGCTGCAGATTTTTGAGCTTTTAGACTGAAAAAAATATAAGTTCTTTTCGTTTAAACGACTCGGATTTGTGTTTTTGACGATTTACGGATTTGACGGACGCAGATTAAATGTTAAAGTAAAAATGTTTCTTTTTCAGT
>NW_026571404.1:4214976-4268645 GCF_026225935.1 Boleophthalmus pectinirostris | reverse complement strand
CCCACTCTCTGCCCGTTCTCCTCGCGAGTAAAACTGAATTAATCTCTTGTCTTTCTTCTTGTTTACAATGTTTAGGCCAGACGTAACACTCCCATCCCCCAGCGCATCCAGTTCAAACTCCTCAACACTGTGTACAAGTCCCTCCACAACCTGGCCCCACCTGCCGCTCTGAGCTCCTCAACCACACCACCCCGCCGAGCCCTCCGATCAGCTGATGCCAACCTCCTGTCTCCCCCCCGCCAGGACTGGACCTGGTCGGACCGGGCCTTCTCCGCCGCTGCTCCCACCCTCTGGAACTCCCTGCCCAAACACATCAGAGACTCATCCACACTCCCCATGTTTAAAAAAGCCCTGAAAACCAACTCTCTTTAAAAAAAAAAACTTTCATTAACTGTCTTTTTCTCTTGTTTGTCACTGAGTGTGTACACATGCACATCAATACCCCAGTTATTAGCCATATCCCGGTTATGTCAGTATTCGTGTTACTGTGTTTACATGAGCACTGAGAAACAGGGACACTCATATCCGCGTGTACATGATCAAATGGAGTATCCCGGTTTCTTGACATAATCTTACAAATGCGCAGGCGCAAAAAATTAACTTAAATCAATTTCATAAACCAGGAAAAATACAAACCGTGAGCTCCTTTAGCATAAGAAGCTAAGGAGCTACGAGATCTCCCACAATCCACTGTGCAGATTCTTCATTAAAATCTTCTGCATAAATAAACTCAACTTTACAACATATAAACCATAAACACTATAGATCCACATCAGCCCGTTTGATCAGATCATTCAGCTCTGATCACATTTGTTTACGTTTTACAGAAACGAAACTTAAGACCGTTTGGCTAATTAGCATAAACTGTTAGCGGCGATAAAAACAACTCGCTCCTTGTGCCGCTGATGTGATCAGTTTCTTTTGGACTAAATGACACGACTCTGTGGATTATGTGTGTTATTTCTGTGACAGAAGAGGCGCTAATGATGGTAAGTGTGTTCCGTGCATATAGAGTATAGGAGATAGTTTATGTTTTAGTTTTTCAGCGTCACACGAGTGCAGGTCGTACGAGTGCAGATTGTACATGTGCAGGTTTAGCGCAGCTCTTTATTTTACAGTCATTTCACTCGTTTGGTCACTTTATTTATGTTGGTCAATTTATTTATTTCGCTACTGTTGTGGTGAAAGGCTGGAAAGTGTCTTTTGGACGCATGCGACTCAACTTTATGTTGCAGTAACCGGGATACTGCGTTTACATGCCACAAGTATCCCGGTTATTATCAGAATAAACCAGCTACAGTAACCTGGTTTCTAATAACCGGGACACTGCCATAACCGGGTTACTGAAACCGGGTTACTGCGTATACATGCACCATCAAGAAACCGGGATACTCAAAAAACCCGATCATAACCGGGTTATTGATGTGCATGTAAACACACTCATTGTTTGTCTTCGGGTATCTTGAAAAGCACTATACAAGTGTTATGTATTATTATTATTATTATTATTATTATTATTATTATTATTATTATTATTATTATTATTATTATTATTTACTAAAAGAATTATCTTGGAAAAACATACACACTTAGACACTTTTAATGACACACTGTGGAACATTCCAGGCAAAGCAATCACATTTCCATGGAGACGAGAAGAGTAGAGGACCCAAAAAGTTAAAAGTTCAAGCTTCTGGTTCATCTACAAACGTATTAATTCCATACCTCACAATGATATGTTACCGAGCTGCTTGTCTCATATTGCTTTACCTGGAACGTTCTATCTATCTGAGAGCAGATCTGTGGAGAGGCGAGCCCGAAAGCGTCTTGTTCGGGGTGTTTTTTTCAGCAATAAAACAGCTGTACTTGACTAAATGTGCGACAGATTCCAGGCGTGTTCCGAGCTGCAGCTGGTTCCCCTTAAACGCACCACTTTAAGACAAAAATTTTTACACCTAAATTATGGAAAAACGAAAACTGCTCTCCATTTCAAAGCCCCGCTGTGTGAGCCCCGTGGTGTGTGTGTGTGTGTGTGTGTGTGTGTGTCGTCTGCAGATGTAGTAAGAGTGGGCGGATAATTAAAATATTGTAGAGACTTAAATCTAAACGCACACTCACATCTCGGGGACCTGTGTCTCTTTGAGGACAAAAACCAGGTCCCCAAGATTTTAATGGTTTATTATTACATCAACCACACAGAGTTTAGGTTAAAGTCGCTGCACTTGGTTTTTTACAGTTTGTAATGGGGCAAAGTTTACTCAAAAAACAAGAAAAAATCAGATACAATCGATCGCATCTTGAATGTCACTAGTGTCGTTGTACTCGACTGGTCTTGGTCTCGAGACCGGCTGTCGACCCTTTTTTTGACGGTCTTGGTCTTGTCCCGGGCTTGAATGCATTTGGACTCTGCCTCGTCTCGATCTTGAAGGCGCTTGGACTCGATCTTGAAGGCGCTTGGACTCGATCTTGAAGGCGCTTGGACTCGATCTTGTCTCGGTCTTGAAGGCACTTGGACTCGGTCTTGTCTGTCTTGAAGGCACTTGGACTGGTCTTGTCTCGATCTTGAAGGGAACTTGGACTCTTGAAGGCACTTGGACTCGGTCTTGTCTCGTCCTTGAAGGCACTTGGACTTGGTCTTGTCTCGATCTTGAAGGCACTTGGACTCGATCTTGAAGGCGCTTGGACTCGATCTTGAAGGCGCTTGGACTCGATCTTGTCTCGATCTTGAAGGCGCTTGGACTCGGTCTTGTCTCGTCCTTGAAGGCACTTGGACTTGGTCTTGTCTCGATCTTGAAGGCACTTGGATGTGGTCTTGTCTCGGTCTTGAAGGCACTTGGACTCGGTCTTGTCTCAATCTCGAAGACGCTTGGACTCGGTCTTGTCTCAATCTCGAAGGCGGTTGGACTTGGTCTTGTCTCGGTCTTGAAGGTGCTTGGACTCGGTCTTGTCTTGATCTCAAAGATGCTTGGACTCGGTTTTGTCTCGATCTCGAAGACGCTTGGACTCAGTCTTGTCTCAATCTCGAAGGCGGTTGGACTCGGTCTTGTCTCGATCTCGAAGACGCTTGGACTCGGTCTTGTCTCAATCTCGAAGGCGCTTGGACTCGGTCTTGTCTCGATCTCGAAGACGCTTGGACTCAGTCTTGTCTCAATCTCGAAGGCGGTTGGACTCGGTCTTGTCTCGGTCTTGAAGGCGCTTGGACTCGGACAGAGTTTAGGTTAAAGTTGCTGTCCTTGTTTTTTACGGTTTGCTCAGTCTGCAAAGTTTGCTCAAATAAACGGGAAAAAATCAGGTACAATCAGTCACGTCTTCGATGTCACTCACAGGCAGCTGGTTGATCTGCCGAACATAACGGAACGCTACGATGACGTCTTTTTAAATTATTATTATTACTATTAAATAGTATTTTTCTGACTATAAGGTGCACTTAAAATCCTTTAATTTTCTCAAAAATCGACAGTGTGCCTTATAATCCGTTAGGCACAATCTGACAGTGGGCTAAGGATCAGTCTCAAGTGCCGTCTGTTTGTTTCTCTTAATGCGCTTTATAATCCGGTGTGATTTATGTATGAAAATAGACGAGAAAATTCAACATTATTGATATTGCGCCTTATAATCTGGTGCACCTTATAGTCTGAAAAATATGGTACACAAATGAATAAGCAATTTATAAAAAAAAAAAAAGAAAAGAAAAAGAAAAAACATTATTATGAAACATCTAGATGAAGAAAACTGGGCCATTTTCTCAGTTTTTCCAGAGTTACTATCGCCAACAGAGCCAAAAGGAAATCGTCATCCACATGTTTCGAAACTATTTCTGGTTTTGCGACGAAAGCATAGTGTCATAGTACTCGCCTTTTTTATGGTCTTGGTCTTGTCTCGGACTCGGTCTTGTCTTGATCTTAATGGCACTTGGACTTGGTCTTGCCTCGTACTCAAGGTTTGACACTCGACAAGTGAGATCATATTTCATTACGGCTGATAAATGTGCACAGGATTCATCAGCCGGTTTCACTTTGTGGAAACCGTGTGACCTCGCAGCATTAGGATTCGTTCGCTCAACATTTGGCGGGTACTTTTTTTTATTTAACCAATCGCTGCTGTTTGGTCGTATGTAATGCTCCAAATCCCGTAGGAAGAAGGACAATAACGTCTTTCCCCTTGATAAAATTCACCAAACATTCTCTTTGTTAAATTGTTAAATCCTCGATCTCGGGAATCGTTGCCAACACAGAATGTCTGTCTTCGTCTACATCCATCTCGACGCTTTGTTTACCGTTGTGATGTTCCACAAAAGGGACACAGACAGAAGCGAAGAGTTTGACGTCATGACTTCACAGCTACAATGTCCGGGGTTCTTGTAAACCGTCTAGTGTACTCTGATTCCTGACCTAGTCGCTGGAGAGAAATGAAACTGAGCGGACGCACTAGGTGGCACCAACTTGGCTAAAATATCGCTGCAAAACCAGTAAGATAATGTAACTGTAAATGGTATGACCTTGAAACTTGATTCACTTTGAAGTTGTTTTGTGTAAAGTGTCAGTGGAAGAAGGATTAAAGAAGGGAGTGTTTAGGTGCAGTACAGTTTGTTTGGCCTATTTTAAGTCTAAATGAACATTAACCAGACAAAACTGAGATAGATTTATCAAAAAAAAAAACAAAAAAAAAAACATTGATATACATATTTGCCGAAATAACTGTAAAATACAAATAAATGTAGGAAATGACAAAGACGGTCTCGCTTTGGCCTCGATGGGCCGTGGTCTCGGTCTTGTCTTGGTCTCGACTTTTAAAAGTCTTGGTCTTGCCTCCGTCTTGACCCTCAGAGGTCTTGGTCTTGTCCTGGTCTCGGGAACCTGTGGTCTCGGTCTTGTCTTGGTCTCGACTTTTAAAAGTCTTGGTCTTGCCTCCGTCTTGACCCTCAGAGGTCTTAGTCTTGTCCTGGTCTCGAGAACCTGTGGTCTCGGTCTTGTCTTGGTCTCGACTTTTAAAAGTCTTGGTCTTGCCTCCGTCTTGACCCTCAGAGGTCTTGGTCTTGTCCTGGTCTCGGGAACCTGTGGTCTCGGTCTTGTCTTGGTCTCGACTTTTAAAAGTCTTGGTCTTGCCTCCGTCTTGACCCTCAGAGGTCTTGGTCTTGTCCTGGTCTCGGGAACCTGTGGTCTCGGTCTTGTCTTGGTCTCGACTTTTAAAAGTCTTGGTCTTGCCTCCGTCTTGACCCTCAGAGGTCTTGGTCTTGTCCTGGTCTCGGGAACCTGTGGTCTCGGTCTTGTCTTGGTCTCGACTTTTAAAAGTCTTGGTCTTGCCTCCGTCTTGACCCTCAGAGGTCTTGGTCTTGTCCTGGTCTCGGGAACCTGTGGTCTCGGTCTTGTCTTGGTCTCGACCTTTAAAAGTCTTGTCTTGCCTCCGTCTTGACCCTCAGAGGTCTTGGTCTTGTCCTGGTCTCGGGACCTTGGTCTCGGTCTTGTCTTGGTCTCGACCTTTAAAAGTCTTGGTCTTGCCTCCGTCTTGACCCTCAGAGGTCTTGGTCTTGTCCTGGTCTCGGGAACCTGTGGTCTCGGTCTTGTCTTGGTCTCGACTTTAAAAGTCTTGGTCTTGCCTCCGTCTTGACCCTCAGAGGTCTTAGTTTTGTCCTGGTCTCGGGAACCTGTGGTCTCGGTCTTGTCTTGGTCTCGACCTTTAAAAGTCTTGGTCTTGCCTCCGTCTTGACCTCAGAGGTCTTGGTCTTGTCCTGGTCTCGGAACCTGTGGTCTCGGTCTTGTCTTGGTCTCGACTTTTAAAAGTCTTGGTCTTGTCTCCATCTTGACCCTCAGAGGTCTTAGTTTTGTCCTGGTCTCGGGAACCTGTGGTCTCGGTCTTGTCTTGGTCTCGACTTTTAAAAGTCTTGTCTTGCCTCCGTCTTGACCTTCAGAGTCTTGGTCTTGTCCTGGTCTCGGAACCTGTGGTCTCGGTCTTGTCTTGGTCTCGACCTTTAAAAGTCTTGGTCTTGTCTCCATCTTGACCCTCAGAGGTCTTGGTCTTGTCCTGGTCTCGGGAACCTGTGGTCTCGGTCTTGTCTTGGTCTCGACTTTTAAAAGTCTTGGTCTTGCCTCCGTCTTGACCCTCAGAGGTCTTGGTCTTGTCCTGGTCTCGGGAACCTGTGGTCTCGGTCTTGTCTTGGTCTCGACTTTTAAAAGTCTTGGTCTTGCCTCCGTCTTGACCCTCAGAGGTCTTGGTCTCGGGAACCTGTGGTCTCGGTCTCGAGCTCTTGACTACACTACACTGTCTACATACTACGAAAGCAGACAGAAAACCCACACGGACACAAGCACATGGGAATCACACCCACATTATTCCTCTTTCCTTCGCACAGACTCACACATGTACGTCTTTATCCGAGGAGCCGTGATCAGTATTCGGAGCGTGTTGCTGTTTTGCATGCGGGTAATCTTTGGATTGACCGCCATTAACTTCACACTCCTCTGGGCTATTTAGATTCACCAATTAACCTAATAATGCATGTCAGGGGAGTCCGGCTTCAAGAGCCCGGAGAGTGAGTGTGAAGAGGAGGGATCCAACCAGGAAAACCGTCAGCCAATCCGACGCCAGCGCCTTCAGCTACTAACCAATCGGGCGGAAAGAGTACAGTTACACGCTTCTTTGTTGTTGCAGAAGGACCTGAAACGGCCTTAACCGCTTTTAACTCTAAGGTGAAATCTTCAGAGACGGACTCAATAATGAGCACTTTTTTATTCTTCCTCCCTTGTCGGTTGTTTGTATCTTGTAATGTTGTAGTAGCTGCTTCTTTCCCGGTTAAATAAAAGTTAAATCAATTAAATGGCTAAAATGTACCTAGATACAAGTACCAGATTTTTTGGATCATAAGGCGCACTTAAAATCCTTTAATTTTCTACAAGTTTTCTCTCTACAGTGCGTCTAATGTATTATTTCTGGTTGTGTTTACTGACCTCGAACTAATTTTATGTGGTACATGGTGCTCAAAAATCTGCCAAAATGTTTTAGCACGACTTTGGTAAAGTCGGGCTCGGACAGAAAAATTCAGCCAGATCCGCTCTTTATTCTGGGCTGAGTTATTGTGAATGAGTTGAATTAGCAGCCAGGTGTGAAGCGGCTGGGAAGAAGATCAGCTCGTCCAAGTCCGAGGCCTTGGTTCTCAACTGGAAAAAGGTGTCTTGTCCTCTCCAGGTGGGTGGAGAGTCCCTGTCTCAAGTTCAGGAGTTGAAGTGTCTCGGGGTCTTGTTCTCGAGTGAGGGGAGGATGGAGCGTGAGATTGACAGGTGGATCGGTGCAGCGTCGGCAGTGATGCGGTCGCTGTATCGGACCGTTGTGGTGAAGAGGAGCTGAGTCGAAAGGCAAAGCTCTGGATTTACCGGTCAGTCTTTGTTCCTACTCTCACCTCTGGTCATGAGCTCTGGGTAGTGACCGAAAGGACGAGATCGCGGATACAAGCGCTCGAAATGAGTTTCCTCCGCAGGGTGTCTGGGCGCTCCCTTAGAGACAGAGTGAGGAGCTCAGTCACACGGGAGGAGCTCGGAGTAGAGCCGCTGCTCCTCTCGACGTGGAGGAGCAGCGGATCTACTCCGAGCTCCTCCCGTGGGGATCGGGCATCTGTTCCTGATGCCTCCTGGACGTCTTCCTCGGGAGGTGTTTGTGGCATGTCCCACCGGGAGGAGGCCCCGGGGACGACCCAGGACACACTGGAAGGACTATGGCTGCGTTCAGACTGCAGCCTGAAGTGACCCAAATCCGATTTTTTGGCCCCTATGTTCCTGTATCTGATCTTTTAATGACAGTCTGAACCACACAGATCCAGATTTTTTCAAATGTGACCCAGGACACTTGGATATGTGCTCCTGAAACTGATACATATCTGATCTTTTGACATGTGACTTCAGTGTGAACGGCCAAAGTGCATCCATCCACCTACACGTTATCAACAAGACACACAAACGTCACTATTCTGCACTGAAGTAGGAAAAAATTGTTAATGAACTCTGTGTGACTGAAGTGAAGCACATCTCCACTCACCACTCTTGGCTCCGTCTCCACATCCACACGTTCATTTCAACGGACTGAACCACAAAACACCACGACCAAAAACCTCGTCCTTCTCCTTCTCAATCTCCTCCTTAAAACAAGTAAGTTGTTCATGTTCTGGCTCCGGTACGAGAGGAACTTTAAAATCTCCAGGTGCTCGATGCTGCGTCCATGTTTGGACAACTTCCGTAAACACAGAGACGCTCGCTGCGGTTGACGTCGTCGTGTCTCCAGTGTCACATGTGGGACACTTCTGGGCCGTTTAATGTTCACACTGGAGTCACATACAAGTCACATTTAACTGGAAATGTGAACGACCTCGAAAAAACATCGGATTAAAAAAAAAAAGCGGAATTGAGCGTTGGCCCTGCAGTCTGAACGTAGCCTATGTCTCTGGACTGGCTTGGGAACACCTCGGGGTTCCCCTGGAGGAGCTGGAGGACGTGTCTGGGGTGAAGGAAGTCTGGGAGTCCCTGCTTAGACTGCTGAACCCGCAACCTGGATAAGCGGAAGAAAATGGATGGATGGAGTTGAATAAAGTTTGACTTATCTGACTATTTTGTTTCACTTAATGTGCCTTTCAATGCCTTATGTATGAAAACACACGAGAGAATTCAACATTATTTGTATTGTGCCTTATAATCCGGTGCAGTTTATAGTCCGAAAAATACAGTACAATGATTTAACACTGAAATTATGCAGAGAACTAAAGTTATTCTACAGACCGAAGGAGTTTAGGCAGAAGTTTTAACACTTATTTGGCCAAAAACTTATAACTATTTACAGAAATAATAAACAAAACTCAGCTTTTATGAGAGCAGGAAAGAATACGATATGTGCGGTTTACGTTTGGTCTTTTCTTTCAAAAACATTACAAACTTCTCCCGTAGATTTACTCAGCCCCGGTCTTCTACCCGGAATCATAACATCAAATCCGCGACCGCCGCTGATGCAACCCAATGTCCAATTTTACATTATAATTTCCGCCTCGCATTAGCCCAATCATCTTTTATTCAATACGGACTCGGAAAAACTCATCAAATCAGTGACCCGGCCGTGCTCTAATTGTCAAGACATAATTTGACCAGCGATTTTATTTGATCACTTTGACCTTTCCCTGTTGTAATCACGATTCAACCAATACCAGACGCCCTTTCCGTAATACGACAAGAGGCAGGCATAAAGACGGGAATTACACCGAGTTTTGGATCATTTTGCCCCAATTTCCAGTCAGAATAGTGTAGTTTTTGGAGAGATTTTAGCCAACAATGAGTCTAATAGCGCCGTATTACAGATAATTTGAGTTTGAAATGGGACGCGGCGCAGAGAGGAGTTTCTATAGACCTTAATGACTTATTTCTGCCAATTAGTCTGAAAGTCTAAGGACCTTTTTACAGTTAATTAAGATGACTGACAGCTGTTAACAACGGTGTAATAAAGAAAGTGAGGAAAGTTTAAAAATATATGATGAATTATGGAACACATGATGTCATTAGAACTGTTTAAATGTGTTAAAAGTTAAAGGGAAAACGTTACACGATTTCCTGGAAACTGTATGTTGTTCGTTTTTCAAAGTAAAGCCAAAAACAAAACTAAAAAAGAAAACAAAAAAAAAACTATTTTCTTCATTATTTGTTTCCAAAAACAAAATGAAAAAAATGGATAATGACTAAACCAGGACTGAACCAGGACTAAACTAGGATTGAACCAGGACTAAACTAGGACTGAACCAGGACTAAACTAGGACTAAACCACAACTGAACCAGGACTAAAATAGGACTGAACCAGGACTAAACTAGGACTGAACCAGGACTGAACCAGGACTGAACCAGGTCTAAACTAGGACTGAACCAGGACTAAACTAGGACTGAACTAGGACTGAACCAGGACTGAACCAGGACTGAACCAGGCCTAAACTAGGACTAAACTAGGACTGAACTAGGACTGAACCAGGACTAAACTAGGACTGAACCAGGTCTAAACTAGGATTGAACCAGGACTAAACCAGGTCTAAATTAGGACTAAACTAGGACTGAACCAGGTCTAAACTAGGACTGAACCAGGACTAAACCAGGACTGAACCAGGTCTAAACTAGGACTAAACTAGGACTGAACCAGGACTAAACTAGGACTGAACCAGGACTAAACTAGGACTGAACTAGGACTGAACCAGGACTGAACCAGGACTGAACTAGGACTGAACCAGGACTAAATTAGGACTGAACAAGGACTAAACCAGGACTACACTTGGACTAATCCAGGACTAAACCATATCCCAGTGTCAGTCCCGGTCTGGTTCCGATCTCAGTCCCAGTCTCTGTCCCAGTCTCAGTTCTGGTTCAGTCCGTATGTGGTGCAAAAATCCGACATCACAGTTTAAGTCAAAGAAACGGGAAACGGCCGTTATCTGTTTTTTGTCCATTATTCTTTAAAACACAAAATCGAAAACTGAAAAACAAATCGTTATCTGTTTTTTTCATTTTGGTTTTGGAGACAAATAATGAAGAAAATAGTTGCATTTCTGTTTTCTTATGTTTGGTTTTATTTTGAAAAACAAACGAAGGAATGACACGGATTTCCTGGTCTATGTTCTAATGTCGTCTCCTCGTCACAAACAGACCTGGAGTTGTGTTTCGTTTCATTCACGTGTTTAATTAACACACAAACCTGCAGATTTAGGCTGAGTTCTTCTCTCAAACTGGAAACTCTCTGTTCCACCCTGCAGAGTTCGAACCGAGTCGTTGTTTTGTGAGTCTCAAGTCGCCAAGACAAGACAAGTTTATCTGTATTACACAATTTGGTAACACTTTATAATAACTACACATTATTTAGCCTTAATAAAGCACTTAATTAAGTCTTTGTTCATTATTAACTAATAATTATTCATGTATAGTAAATGCTTAATAAAGGATAATTTGTCTTCACTTTAGAAAAGCTCTCAGAAAGACTTAACTAACAGATAACAGCTGCTTGAAGTATCATTGCATTGGATTATTAGTAAATCATTCTCTCATAGTTTACTAATGATTAATAAATGCTCAAATGGTTAGTTCATGAGTAATTAAGTATGAAATAATTATGAGTAACTATTTACAGCACAGGCAAATTCAGTGCAAGTGCGAATTAAGGCAGTAATTAAGTAGTTACTAAGCGTGAATCATTATTTAATAAGTGTTTGTTCATTATTAATTAAGCCTTTGTTCATGCTTTATTAAGGCTAAATAAGGTGTAGTTATTATAAAGTGTTACCCACAACTCGTACACAAAATAATTCAAAGTGCAAGTAAGTCTCGAGTCTTTGACCTCAAGTCAAAGACAGGAAAGTCCAAGTTGTGGCCACACCGGTTTGTCAAAGTCTGATCCCGTCAGATCTCAGAAGTTCAGAGGTCTGGTCCTGGTCTGGACTTGGATGGAGACACTGGGAAAATCAGGAGCCACAGGAGGCGCCAGTCACAAAAACTGTTGTTGTGTCCTTAGGCAAGACACTTCACCCACATTGCCTAGTATGAAAGTGGTGTGTGAGTGATGGTGTTGGTCAGAGGAACCGATGGCGCAGATTGGTGTGCAGCCTTGCTTTCGTCCGTCTGCCCCAGGGCAGCTGTGGCTACAATAGTATTTTACCATCCACCGGGTCTGGAGTGAATGAACAATGAACTGTAAAGCGTCTGTGACATGTGTCTGTCTATATAAGTCTGTATAAATAAAGACTTAAGTCGAGTCTCGAGTCACTGGTCCATAAGTCCAAGTCAAGTCCAAGTCGTTTGCTTTGAGCTTCAAGTCATTTCAGGTGTTAAGTACCAAATATAGCTTAGAATTTTGCAATTTATATGAATTTTAAACTAAACTGTACTTAAAAAGTCGTGGTATATTTATTTATATAAAAGTTATGGAAATATCATGACAAGATCTTAGTGTGAATCGTTACGGTCAGAACAGAAAAAATAAAGATTTAAAAGTGCTAAATAACAGTTTGTACTGTGTATTGAACTGTGTTTTACTGTATTGTTTTGTATATTGTATATTATACCTCCTGTTCATACTGCCATATTTATTTGTTTTATTCACTATAATCTGCACTGTAATATACTGTATATTGTCTATAAAGTACATACTCCACATTCTGTATATGTCACATTACTCCTCCTCGCACTTCTGATTTGACGCTAAACCACATTTCGTTACCTTGTGTTTATACACGTGTAATGACAATAAAGTTGAAACAAATCTATTGTACTGTATTGTACTATATAGTACTATATTGTAGTGTATTGTACTGTATTTTACTGTAATGTACTGTATATTACTGTAGTACATTTGAGGATACTACATCACAGTACTTCAGTTACATCGAAAGTAACAAAAAGAAATGGGAGGGACATGTTCCCTTTTGTTCCTGTAAAATTAATCACTGCATTTATCAACTGTAAAATGAAAAGTATTTTCTAAAACATATATTATATTATTTTTAGTAGAAGCATCAAGTTTCCTCGAGTCACAAGAAAGTTTAAGTCCAATTCCCAGGTTATTGACTTTAAATTTCCAAGTCAAACCCCAAATCCTGGTCCATTTTATCAAGTCAAGTCTCAAATCCTAAAAACAGTGACTCAAGTCTGACTCGAACAGAGCAGTTTGACCTTTGGAGACGTAGACAGACTAAAAATAAAGAGTTACTCAAACATGTGTGAATGAAACAAAACACAACTCCAGGTCTGTTTTTGATTACACACTATTTTTTTCTGTGTATTTGAGCAAATTTGCCGTGCCCCAGTACAGATTTATTGTATAAAGATCAAAATAAACCCTCTGTGTGCTGTCTACATCTAATTATGAAGCATTATATTGTCCGATAATCAGGAAGTGTGTGTGTTAGCATGCTAGTTGGCCTCTGAGAGTTGTAAAAAGTGCTTAAAAACAATTACGACGCTCTGAATCTGAATGCACAAGGTGAGTGAATTAAAACTCTGCACGATTACAAACTGTTTCAAATGAACTCCTTCTGTTTTTTAATCTTCAAATTTATTTCATTTGCTTTGGATCAGCCGAAATAACGACACGGAAAAAAGGAGAAATTTCGATCTGCTTGGTTTTGGCAACTCACCACGGCTCGACACAGACTGATAAGACGGTATTAAGAGTGCACACGGTGATTCACTCAGATAATGAGCGTCTCTTATCAGATCTGGGGCGATTATTATAAGAAATATTAATTACTCTGCTCAAACACGTTTTTGACTTGGCTTTAAAGGGGCACTATGTAACTTTTCAGGCTCTGGGGATCTTCTCGTCTCCAGTTACTGACTCATATCCATAGACCAGGAGAGTCAAACTCATTTTGGTCCAGGGCCGTATCCAAACTATTTTGATTCCAAAGGGGCCGGATCAGAAAACTCATGTCATATAAACCCCAAAAATAGAAATAAGTTCAAATATTTGTGCAGAGAAACGCAAATCTATTACAAAAATCTTTTTTAATCGATGAACTCTTTATTTTAAAAAATTTTATAATTAGTGCTGTCAGGCGATTAAAAAAATTGAGAGATTAATTAATTATGATCTGTAATTAATTAATCTAATTAATCTCTTTTTAATCTCACCTAAAAAATGCTGAGAAAAGCCTTCAACTTGAGGTATTTTCATTTAAATTCATTATTACATTATTATTATTACATATAAACCATGAACACTCTAGAGCCACATCAGCTCGTTTGAAATTATAATGTGTTTAATGCTGATTTGCGCAAGTCTCACAGAAACGAAACTTAAAAACCGCATGGCTAATTTGCATAAACTAAGCGAGAAAAAAAATAAAAATGCTCGTGTGTCGCTGATGCGGTTCAGCTTCTGTGGGACTGAAGGACACAGTGGAATATAGATGTTCTTTCTGTGACAGAGTGTTGAAGGTGAAGGTGAGTCTGTTCTGTGTTTGTGTCGTGATGTTTTCAGACGTGTGCAGGTTTATCGCAGATGCGGCGAGAACGAGAAAGAAAATCACAATTGTTTGCGGGAGCGATGTGTTATTGTCCCAACAACACATAAAAACAGATTTTATAATAAGGCAACTCGCGTACAGATACAGTAAAGTTAGAGATTAAAAATGAGATTAACGCGATTAAAAAAACATAACGCGCTAAATATGACCGTAATTAATTAATCGCAATTAACGCGATAATTTGACACCCCTAGTTATAATATTATGAACAACTTGAAACCTTAAGAAAAATGCAATTTCAACACAATGTTTTAACATGAACTCGTATGCAAATAGGAATAAGTAAATTTTTCACTCTGCGTTTACTTTTCTCATTTTTGACATTTTGCTGATGAGTATGTCATGGTCAACAGTCAAAATGATCGTCCTTTAAGAGTCTTCATTTGTGCTGCTCTGGTGGGAGGGGCCACGTACAGAGACGATGGAGACCAAATTACCAATATTTAAATAGAAAATATAATTAAAATATTTTAGTAGAAAATCAGCCGAGGGCCAGATTAAAGGTCTTGGAGGGCCGGATCTGGCCCCCGGGCCGTATGTTTGACACCTGTGCCATAGACTGTATAAAGAAGTGGACTAAGAAGATGACAAGTTGGCACCAGCAAGTCAAGTTACGGGTCAGATTTGCGGAGAGGCGATCCCGCTCACAGTAAGAAAGTCTGTTTTTCAAGGTTTGGTGGAATGAAACACCTGTTATCAAATAAATGCAAGATTGAACATTTTAATGATGTATTTTGTGGAACATTTTGGGCGAAAATGTAACATCTCCATGGACAAAAAAATGGCATGAGGAAAAATATAGTTAAAAAGACTTTATTTAGCTCAGTTGAAGCCCTGATGGAGACCAGTTTGATCGAAACATGTTGTAAATAAAGGCCTTTTAACTATATTTTTCCTCGTGCGATTTTTACTTCTTTGGAGCAGCTGAAGTCTGTTGTGTTTTAAGATAAATTATGTTTATTTTGTAATTTCCAAATGAGCTTAAACGAGCCGATCAGAGTCAAACAGAGGACCATATGTGGCCCAGGAGCTGCACAGCGCCCAGGTCTGTACAGAACATTTAAAAACAGACACAAAACATGAATAATGGTCCATAAAAACGGTTCCTCCAGAGCCGGCAGAGTTCAGAGTTGAACCTGACACTGCTCTGCTCAGGGATTATTAAAACATTTATCATTTTCATTCTGTGAATCTTCGAGGTGATTCATAAATTAGTTTCTGATCACAGCGTTCGATGTAGGAACATAATTCTGCACAAACAAACCGCCACTTCTCCATCGAGGGATTTTCAGAACAGAACAGCCTGGACAGCAGAAACTCTACGAAAGTAACTGAAGTTCCCTGCGTGTTGAGTGTTGAGTGTTGAGTGTTGAGAGTTGAGTGTTGAGTGCTGAGTGTTGAGTGTTGAGTGTTTAGTGTTGAGTGTTGAGTGTTTAGAGTGTTGAGTGTTGAGTGTTGAGTGTTGAGTGTTTAGTGTTGAGTGTTTAGAGTTGAGTGTTGAGTCTTTAGAGTTGAGTGTTGAGTCTTTAGAGTGTTGAGTGTTGAGTGTTGAGTTGAGTGTTGAGTGTTGAGTGTTTAGAGTTGAGTGTTTAGTGTTGAGTGTTGAGTGTTTAGTGTTGAGTGTTGAGTGTTTAGAGTTGAGTGTTGAGTGTTGAGTTGAGTGTTGAGTGTTGAGTGTTGAGTGTTTAGTGTAGTGAGTGTTGAGTGTTTAGTGTTGAGTGTTGAGTGTTAGAGTGTTGAGTGTTGAGTTAGTGTTGAGTGTTGAGTGTTGAGTGTTGAGTGTTGAGAGTTTAGTGTTGAGTGTTGAGTGTTGAGTGTTGAGTGTTGAGTGTTGAGTGTTGAGTGTTGAGTGTTGAGTGTTGAGTGTTGTTTAGTGTTGAGTGTTGAGTGTTGAGTGTTGAGTTGTGTTGAGTGTTGAGTGTTGAGTGTTGAGTGTTGAGTGTTGAGTGTTGAGTGTTTAGTGTTGAGTTTAGTGTTAGTGTTGAGTGTTGAGTGTTTGAGTGTTGAGTGTTTTGAGTTGAGTGTTGAGTGTTGAGTGTTGAGTTGAGTGTTGAGTGTTTGAGTTGAGTGTTGAGTGTTGAGTGTTGAGTTGAGTTTGAGTTGAGTGTTGAGTGTTGAGTGTTGTTTAGAGTGTTGAGTGTTGAGTGTTGAGTGTTGAGTGTGTGTTGAGTGTTGAGTGTTGAGTGTTGAGTGTTTAGTGTTGAGTGTTGAGTGTTGAGTGTTGAGTGTTGAGTGTTTAGTGTTGAGTGTTGAGTGTGTTGAGTGTTGAGTGTTGAGTGTTGAGTGTTGAGTGTTGAGTGTTTAGTGTTGAGTGTTGAGTGTTGTGTTGAGTGTTTAGTGTTGAGTGTTTAGTGTTGAGTGTTGAGTGTTGAGTGTTGAGTGTTTAGTGTTGAGTTGTGTTGAGTGTTTGAGTTGAGTGTTGAGTTGAGTGTTTGAGTGTTGAGTGTTGAGAGTGTTGAGTGTTGAGTGTTGAGTGTTGAGTGTTTGAGTGTTGAGTGTTTAGAGTGTTGAGTGTGTTAGAGTGTTTGAGTGTTGAGTGTTTAGAGTTGAGTTAGTGTTGAGTGTTGAGTGTTGAGTGTTGAGTGTTGAGTGTTTGAGTTGAGTGTTGAGTGTTTGAGTGTTTGAGTGTTTAGAGTGTTTGAGTGTTGAGTGTTGTTGAGAGTGTTGAGTGTTGAGTGTTGAGTGTTGAGTGTTGAGTTTAGTGTTGAGTGTTGAGTGTTGAGTGTTGAGTGTTGAGTGTTGAGTTGAGTGTTGAGAGTGTGTTGAGTGTTGAGAGTGTTTGAGTGTTGAGTGTTGAGTGTTTGAGTGTTGAGTGTTGAGTTTGTTTGAGAGTGTTGAGTGTGTTGAGTGTTGAGTGTTGAGTGTTTGAGTGTTGAGTGTTTAGTGTTGAGTGTTTAGAGTGTTGAGTGTTTAGTGTTGAGTGTTTAGAGTGTTGAGTGTTGAGTGTTGAGTGTTTGAGTGTTGAGTGTTTGTTGAGAGTTTGAGTGTGTTTAGTGTTTGAGAGTGTTTGAGAGTTGAGTGTTGAGTGTTGAGTGTTTAGAGTTGAGTGTTGAGAGTTTGTGTTGAGAGTGTTGAGTGTTGAGTGTTAGAGTGTTGAGTTGAGTGTTGAGTGTTGAGTGTTGAGTGTTTGAGTGTTGAGTGTTGAGTGTTGAGTGTTGAGTGTTGAGTGTTTGAGTGTTGAGTAGTGTTGAGTGTTGAGTGTGTTTAGAGTGTTGAGTGTTGAGTGTTGAGTGTTTGAGTGTTTGAGTGTTGAGTGTTTGAGTGTTGAGTGTTGAGTTTAGTGTTGAGTGTTGAGTGTTTAGAGTTGAGTGTTGAGTGTTGAGTGTTGAGTGTTGAGTGAGTGTTGAGTGTTTGAGTGTTGAGTGTTGAGAGTTGAGTGTTTAGAGTGTTGAGTGTTGAGTGTTGAGTGTTTAGAGTTGAGTGTTGAGTGTTGAGTGTTGAGTGTTGAGTGTTGAGTGTTGAGTGTTGAGTGTTTAGTGTTTAGTGTTGAGTGTTGAGTGTGTTGAGTGTTGAGTGTTGAGTGTTGAGTGTTTAGTGTTGAGTGTTTGTTGAGTGTGTTTGAGTGTTGAGTGTTGAGTGAGTGTTGAGTGTTGAGTGTTGAGTGTTTGAGTGTTGAGTGTTGAGTTTGTTGAGTGTTGAGTGTTGAGTGTTTGAGTTGAGTGTTGAGTTTAGTGTTTAGTGTTGAGTGTTGAGTTGTTTGAGAGTGTTGAGTGTTTGAGTGTTGAGTGTTTGAGTTGAGTTTGAGTGTTGAGTGTTGAGTGTTGAGTGTTGAGAGTGTTGAGTGTTGAGTGTTTGAGTGAGTGTTGAGTGTTGAGTGTTGAGTGTTAGTGTTGAGTGTTTGAGTGTTTAGAGTGTTGAGTGTTGAGTGTTTGAGTGTTTAGTGTTGAGTGTTGAGTGTTTGAGAGTGTTGAGTGTTTTAGTGTTGAGTGTTTAGAGTGTTGTTTAGTGTTGAGTGTTGAGTGTTTGAGTGTTGAGTGTTTGAGTGTTTAGTGTTGAGTGTGTTGAGTGTTGAGTGTGTTTGAGAGTTTGAGTGTTTGAGTGTGTTGAGAGTTGAGTGTTTGAGTGTTGAGTTGTGTTGAGTGTTGAGTGTTGTTGAGTTGTTGAGTGTTTAGTGTTGAGTGTTTAGAGTTGAGTGTTGAGTGTTTAGTGTTTAGAGTTGAGTGTTTAGTGTTTAGAGTGTTGAGTGTTTAGTGTTGAGTGTTGAGTGTTGAGTGTTGCGTGAGCCGCGTGATCCCGGCGACAGAGGAGTGTGTGTTCTGCGGTTCAGCTCAGATCAGCTCCGCGGCTCGTCTCTGATCCCACACACTCGCACCAGATCAGGACTGAGGTTTGGGACTTGAAGTCACACGGACTTTTCCCACAAGCTCCAGGAGGGGGCGTGGAGACTCCTGAGCACGTTTATACAAGTGGAATAAAACTGAGCAAATCTAAATCCAGCCTTGGTCATGTTCTGCAGGATGTTGCAGTTTTAGTTCTGACCAGATATTTATAGACTCTGTTAGTGTTGTAGTCAAGACGCACTAATCGAGACCAAGATCTCTCCAGGACCACAGGGTCCCCAGACTCAAACAAGACCAAGACTTTTAAAGGTCGAGATCGAGACAAGACCAAGACTTCAGCCCAACAAGACCAAATCGAGACCATCTTTGTCTTTTCTACATTTTTTCATATTTATTTTAAAGTGTGTAACATTATTAAACTTGTTCCTATCAGCAGTTACGTTCTCTTACTGGTTTTGTGGTGATATTTCCCAGCCTCTGCACATTTATCAAACCAACGCACATCGTGACAAACACAAGTTTATCCTGCCCTGTGATACACACTGGTACAGACACACACTGTTGTGGACAAACTGCACACGTTTGTTCGCGTGGTGATGTGAGGCACAGTGTCCGCGGGCTCCAGATGAGCGCAGAGGCTGTAGAGACACGCCCCACACTCCCGCGCTACACCAGCTACAATATCCCACAAACTGGGATGTATAATATATAATTATATTCCGATAGTAACCAGGACACTGTGGCATGTAAATACACTATTCCGAAAGTGCGCGTGTGTCCGAAACACTTTTCAGTCTTTTCATCACAATGGTAGCAACGTAAATAAAGTGACCAACATAAATAAAGTGACCGACATGAATAAAGTGACCAACGTAAATAAAGCGACCAACATGAATAAAGCGACCAACATGAATAAAGTAACCGACATAAATAAAGCGACCAACGTAAATAAATAAAGTGACCAACGTAAATAAAGTGACCGACATAAATAAAGCGACCAACATAAATAAAGTGACCAACATGAATAAAGTGTTCAACGTAAATAAATAAAGTGACCAACGTAAATAAAGTGACCGACATAAATAAAGCGACCAACATGAATAAAGTGACCGACATAAATAAAGCGACCAACGTAAATAAAGTGACCGACATAAATAAAGCGACCAAATAAATAAAGTAACCGACATAAATAAAGTGTCCAACGTAAATAAATAAAGTGACCAACGTAAATAAAGTGACCGACATAAATAAAGTGACCAACGTAAATAAAGTGACCAACATAAATAAAGCGACCAACATAAATAAAGTGACGGACATGAATAAAGTGACCAACGTAAATAAATAAAGTGACCAACGTAAATAAATAAAGTGACCAACGTAAATAAAGTGACCAACATAAATAAAGTGACCGACATGAATAAAGTGACCGACATGAATAAAGTGACCAACGTAAATAAAATGATCAACATAAATAAAGTGTCGAATGTAAATAAAGTGACCAACGTAAATAAATAAAGTGACCAACATAAATAAAGTGTCCAACATGAATAAAGTAACCGACATAAATAAAGTGTCCAACATGAATAAAGTGTCCAACGTAAATAAAGTGACCAACGTAAATAAAGTGACAAACATGAATAAAGTGTCCAACGTAAATAAAGCGACCAACATACATAAAGTGACCAACATAAATAAAGTGACCAACGTAAATAAAGTGACCAACATGAATAAAGTGACCAACATAAATAAAGTGTTCAACATAAATAAAGCGACCAACATACATAAAGTGACCAACATAAATAAAGTGACAAACATAAATAAAGTGACAAACATAAATAAAGTGACAAACATAAATAAATCGACCAACATGAATAAAGTGACAAACATAAATAAAGCGACCAACATAAATAAAGTGTCGAATGTAAATAAATAAAGTAACCGACATAAATAAAGTGTCCAACGTAAATAAAGTGACCAACGTAAATAAAGTGACCAACATAAATAAAGTGTACCAACGTAAATAAAGTGACCAACATGAATAAAGTGATTAGATTCTCTTTAACTTCCTACGCTAAAGGAGCTCATGGTTTTTGGTATTTTTCCTGGTTTATTAAATATATAATTTTTAAGTTTGAGCATTTGTAAGATTAAAAAAGTCAAGAAACCGAGGATACTCTATTTGGGATGTGAGTGTCACGAATCCTGTCATAACCGAGATCCTGATGTTCACGTAAACACCCTCAATGTCTGTTTATTTTAAATCTAAACAGGTTAAAATAAACCTTTACTATTCTTAGCGTTATTGCCCATTGGACGGGGCGGCGCTGAGGGAGGAGCCTGAGCCCGAAGGGAAAAACGGGAAAGATTTCATTTGCGTCTTGCGTTTTACAAGTGAATTTTCGTAGCCGTTTCCGTTTGCTCCGTCATTTATTTCCGCCTCTTCATCCTTTATGGGCCTAATGTTTGTCACTGACGCTAAATCCAATTGAATCAAATGGGAAAACTCTCCGAGGCTCCTTTCCTAAAGCGTCTGTAAAACGGCTCCGTAGAACCTGTGTGAAAACATAAATGCAAATCAGGACGTTTGATAGTCAAAGTAAAACGTAAAAAAAGTGAAATCTAATACAGGATTTGGGTGTTTCTGGCACAATCTTTTGTTTATTTGTTTTTATTTATTTTCAGTGTTGGGAGTAACGCGATATAAAAGTATTAAATTACTGTAATGTGGCATAACAGGGGAAAAAAAAGTTAATCTTTGACTCAGTACAAATGTGAGTATCGTGCGTCACAAAGATTTTTTAACCTGGATTGAAGTGGTGGGTTTTTCGTTTTTCTTCGTACAAATTCGCTAAAATCACGGCGATATCAGCAGCGGTGACACGACATCGTTACGGTTCCGAGTGTCAGGACGGGTTAAAGAGGTGCGCCCGCGTAGACCGTCGGGTGACAGCGGGCGAAAGGAGCGACGCAGAAACTCCACCCTCCACGAGACGAAGAGCAGCAGAGGTTTGAGACACTCTGCTCCACAGACTCAGGTTCACTCAGGGGTGGAACTAGATTCCAAGTTCTAGTCCAAGATTAGTCCTGGTTTAGTCCTGGTTTAGTTCTGGTTTAGTCCTGGTTTAGACCTGGTTCAGCCCTCGGTTTAGTCCTTGGTTTAGACCTGGTTTAGTTCTTGGTTTAGTCCTGGTTTAGTCCTTGGTTTAGTCCTGGTTTAGTCCTGGTTTAGACCTGGTTTAGACCTGGTTCAGCCCTCGGTTTAGTCCTTGGTTTAGACCTGGTTTAGTTCTTGGTTTAGTCCTGGTTTAGATGTGGTTTAGTCCTCGTTTGGTCTTGGTTTAGTCCTGGTTTAGATCTCGGTTTAGACCTTGTTCAGTCCTGATTTAGTCCTGGTTTAGACCTGGTTTAGTCCTGGTTTAGACTTTGTTTAGTTCTGTTTTAGTTCTGGTTTAGTCCTGGTTTAGACCTGGTTCAGTTCTGGTTTAGTCCTGGTTTAGACCTGGTTTAGTCTTGGTTTAGTCCTGGTTTAGTCCTGGTTTTGACCCGGTTTATTTCACATTTAGACCTGGTTCAGTCCTGGTTTAGTCCTAGTTTAGACCTGGTTTAGTCCTGGTTTAGACCTTGTTTAGTTCTAGTTTAGTCCTGGTTTAGTCTTGGGTTAGTCCTGGTTTAGTCCTGGTTTAGTCCTGGTTTAGACCTGGTTTAGTCCTGGTTTCTTGGTTTAGTCCTGGTTTAGTCCTTGGTTTAGTCCTGGTTTAGTCCTGGTTTAGACCTGGTTCAGTTCTGGTTTAGTCCTTGGTTTAGTCCTTGTTTAAACCTGGTTTAGTCCTGGTTTAAACCTGGTTTAGTCCTGGTTTAGTCCATATACGGTGTAAAAGTTCTTCATCTTCAGTAAATACGGCATTAAAATCCAAACCTTCGAAAAAAAAAAAAAAAAAGACATTATTTAGATTTTTTTATTGCTAAAGTTTAATTTTTTTTATTTTTCTGAACCTCGTGTCTCGTCTGTTTTTTTTTTGTTGATTTTTTTGACACACGATCGCGTCCTCCAGGCGACTTTGTCCGGTCCTGAAGCTCGGGTCTGAAGTCGAGATCATCTCAGATAAAGAGTCTGTGCGGAGCCGTAACCGCGAGAGTTTGTGCTCGTAAACGCCGCGGCCTCGGAGCGTTTGTGGAGCCGTAAAAAAAAAAAACGCCGCCGACATCCTCAACTCTTCCTCTCCAAAGAAAAGAAGAGAAGAGAAAAGAAGAGAGAGAGAGAGAGAGTTCACTTTAGTCTGAGACGATGGAGAGAACGAGCGGCCGTTTGCTCCGGTGAATCCGAGACAGAAGCAAAAAGAATTGAACCGAGAAAATATACAACGTCTAATTTAAAATCAGAAAGGAAGAAGAGAGGAAGAAGAGGAGGAAGAAAAGGAGAAGGAGGGGAGGAAAGGAAAAAGAGGAGAGGAGAAAGAGACTAGCAGAGGAGAGAAGATAAGGAAAAGAGAGGAAGAAGAGAGGAGAGGAAGAGAGAGAGGAGAGGAAGAAGAGGAGAGGAGAGGAGAAAAGAGAGAAGAGGAGGGGAGAAAGAAAGGAGAGGAAGAAGAGGAGAAGGAGGAGAGAAGCAGAGGAGAGGAAAAGAAAAAGAGGAGAGGAAGAAGAGGAGAAGAGAAAGAGAGGAGAGGAAGAAGAGGAGGAGAAAGGAAGAGGAGGAGGAGAGAGGAAGACAGGAGAGGAAGAAGAAGAGAGGAGAGGAGAAAGGAAAAAGAGGAGAGGAGAAAGAGAGGAGCAGAGGAGGGAAGATAAGGAAAAGAGAAAGAGAGGAGATGAAGAAGAGGAGAATAAGATGAGGAGAGGAGAAGAAGAAGAGATGAGAAAGAGAGGAGAGGAGAAAGAGAGGAGAGGAAGAAGAGGAGAGGAGAGGAAGAAGAGCAGAGGAGAAAAGAGGAGAGGAGAAATAGAGAGGAAGAAGAGGAGATGAGAAAGAGAGGAGGTAAGAAAGAGAAGAGGAGCGGAAAGGAGAGAAGAGAAGAGGACAAAAGAGGAGAGGAGAAAGAGAGGAGAGAAGAGGAGGAGAGGAGCGGGGGGGCAGAGACAAGAAGAGAAAAAGGAGGAGCAGAGTAGAGAAGAAGAGGAGATGAAAAAACAGGAGAGAATGAGGACAAGGAGAGGAGAGAAGAAAGAGAGGAGCAAAGAAAGAGAAGCAGAAGAGAGGAGAGAGAGAGAGGGAAAAGAGAGAGAGAAACTGGGAGAACAGAGAGAGAAATAGAGAGAGAGAGAAATAGAGAGAGAGAGAAATAGAGAGAGAGAGAAATAGAGAGAGAGAGAAATAGAGAGAGAGAGAAATAGAAAGAGAGAGAGAATATGATGAACAGTGAGAAAATGAGCGACAGCAGAAAACACCGTCACATTTGGACACATTTCAGTGCAGTCGACTGTGCAGGTGAAAGTATCAAATCAAACAGACTCCACAAATAAATCAATTTAAAGTTTGTCTAATTGAGATGGGTTTTTTTTATACAGTTTATACTTTTATGAGTTCGATCAAGTGGTAACGGAGGGAAACGGTCAGATTTTTGACATTCAAATGTCTCTTATTCAGAAACTAGAGGAACTATTGAAATAAGTAAAGTATCAGAATGTAGGAAAGAGTTACACTCCAACAGGGTCAAGTTAAACCTGTGAGATTCTTTCAAGTTGTTGACAAAAAATTTAAAAACTCATGTCGGTAACGGAGGGAATGAAATATGCAGCACTTTTTTGGTCAATAAATCCAAACAGTGATAACTCTTGGTTCTCACTTACATATCCTTAACAAACTGGTTTGAATATTTGCTTCATATAGTTTTCTACCATATGGTACAAGATTAGGTTGAAAAACCTCTGACTTTTTGACTCATGAGATTTTTTATTAAGAAAGTTCATGGTAACGGAGGGAAAAGTAACGGAGGGAAAATCGTGCAAACAAGTAGAAGGTGCAGGATTTTACATCATTTCTCAGCTTTTTTTCTTCTGAAAACTTTAATATTACTTCAAAATGAAAGGAAACTATTTCTATAAAATATGTCAGTCCTTCCAAGAACATTTTTATCATTTTAAATACTTTTTAAAAAAAAAAAATGAATCCTGTCCCTTCATCAACAGTTCAAAGATGGAATAACACAAGATATGATGAAATACATCCATTTATTTACATGATTTTTGGGTCTTTGAAATTTGGGAAATAATTTTTGTTCCATGTTTCATACATGGTCTGTTTAAAACATATGGAACTTTAGAACCAAAAATGGTACAGAAAAAAGGTGAACAGTTTGATAAACTCGAGTACATATGTATCTGTTCAATACATTTTTATATCAGATGAATTAACTTGAGTTTTTGGTCTTGTTGTTTACTTCTGTTTAACTGGGCCCAAGTCTCAACAGAAGAGAAAATATGCAGATGTTGTTCTACATGTTTTCAGTAAATATTTAGTTTGGTTCATGACTTAGTCCCAGTTTTTAATTTTGGCCTCTGTGAATCTGAGTTTGACGAGTGTGTCTGATTCCTCATCAAGTCTCTGGAGAGAAATGAAACCTGCTCCTGTTTAGTCAAATCCACATTTATTTTGTGATTTATGAATAATGTTTCTTGATTTGGGTCGTGAAGATTTGTCACTTTTAAAATACGGATCCCAGGAAAAAAAAAAAAGGTTTGGGACACACAGCGTTAAGACGTCAGATTCATTTGTAAACTGTGGAGTCTCAGATTGTGTTGAGGCTCTCCTGCCGCCGTCTCAGATAACGACATCATCGCGTTAACGGACGTGACCGCGGCCGAGTCTCCCGCAAATAAACAACTTCCTTTTTCTTTTTTCCTCACGTCTAATGTCGTATTATCACTTCAAACCGCGCGTCTTAAAGCCCGTGAATCATCTCTCGTTTAATCCTCCTCCTCGTCCTCTTCTTCCTCCCCTCGTCCTCGTCTCCGCCGCCCGTTCTCCGCCGCGTCCCGTGGAGCCGTTTTGAAGTGAAGTTGGCGCCGGTTCAGCCCGTTTATCACACACGCCGCAGATTAACGCTGACCCCCCGACTCGGACTCTCCGGCACAAACGGAGAGAGCGCGACTCCGACTCCTCCTCCCTCCTCCTCCTCCTCCTCACGCGTTACCACGGAGACAGAGGACAAGAGGAGATGAAGGAGGAGGAGAGGAGGAGAGGAGGAGGGAGGGGAGGAGACGAGGGAGGAGGGAGGAAGAGAGGAGAAAGAGAGAAGGAAGAAGAGAAGGAGGCAAGGAGACGAGGGAGGAGAGAAGAGAAGGAGGGAGGCAAGGAAACGAGGGAGGAGGGAGATAAAGAAGAGAAGGAGGGAGGCAAGGAGACGAGGGAGGAGGGAGATAAAGAAGAGAAGGAGGGAGGCAAGGAGACAAGTGAGGAGGGAAAAGAGAAGAAGAGAAGGAGGGAGGCAAGGAGACGAGGGAGGAGGGAGATAAAGAAGAGTAGGAGGGAGGCAAGGAGACAAGTGAGGAGGGAAGAGAGAAGAAGAGAAGGAGGGAGGCAAGGAGACGAGGGAGGAGAGAAGAGAAGGAGGGAGGCAAGGAAACGAGGGAGGAGGGAGGAGAGAGAAGGAGAGAAGGAGATGAGGGAGGAGAGAGAAGGAAGAAGAGAAGGAGGGAGGCAAGGAGATGAGTGAGGAGGAGAGAGGAAGAGAGAGGGAGGGAGCATAAGAGGCAAGGAGACGAGGAAGAGAGAGAGAGGAGAGAGGGAAGGAAGAGGGAGTGTGAGAGGCAAGGAGGCAAGTGAGGAAAGAATGAAGAGAGGAGAAAGAGAAAAGGAAGAAGAGAAGGAGGGAGGCAAGGAGACGAGGGAGGAGGGAGAAGGAAGAAGAGAAGGAGGGAGGCAAGGAAACGAGGGAGGAGGGAGATTAAGAAGAGAAGGAGGGAGGCAAGGAGACAAGTGAGGAGGGAAGAGAGAGAAGGAAGAAGAGAAGGAGGGAGGCAAGGAGACGAGTGAGGAGGGAGGAGAGAGAAGGAGAGAAAGAGGGAGGCAAGAAGACAAGGAGGGCAGGGAGGGAAGGAAGAAGAGAAGGAGGGAGGCAAGGAGATGAGTGTGGAGGAGAGAGAGGAGAGAGCATAAGAGACAAGGAGACACGAGGAGAAGGAGGAAGGGAGGAGAGGAGAGAGGAAGAGAGAGGGCGGCAGCGTGAGAGGCAAGGAGACGAGTGAGGAAGGAATGGAGGGAAGGAAGAAGAGAAGGAGGGAGGCAAGGAGACGAGTGAGGAGAGAGAAGGAAGAAGAGAAGGAGGGAGGCAAGGAGACGAGGGAGGAAGGAGAGGGAACAAGAGAAGAAGGGAGGGGGGAAGAGAGGGAAGAAGAGAAGAAGGGAGGCAAGGAGACCAGGGAGGAGGGAAGAGAAGGAGGAGAGGAGAAGAGAGAGGAAGAGAGAGGGAGGGAGCATAAGAGGCAAGGAGACGAGGAGGGAGGAGAGGGAGGGAAGGAAGAAGAGAAGGAGGGAGGCGAGGAGATGAGGGAGGAGAGAGGAAGAGAGAGAGGGGAGGAAGAGGGAGTGTGAGAGGCAAGGAGACGAGTGAGGAAGGAATGGAGGGAAGGAAGAAGAGAAGGAGGGAGGCAAGGAGACCAGGGAGGAGGGAGGAGAGGAGGCAAGGATACAAGGGAGGAGGGAAGAGAAGGAGGGGAGGAGAGGAGAGAGGAAGAGAGAGGGAGGGAGCATAAGAGGAAAGGAGACCAGGGAGAAAGGAATGGAGGGAAGGAAGGAAGAAGAGAAGGAGGGAGGCAAGGAGACGAGAAGGGAGGTGAGGGAACAAGACAAGAAGGGAGGGGGGAGAAGAGGGAAGAAGAGAAGAAGGGAGGCAAGTGAGGAGATGAGGAGAGAGGAGAAGGAGGAGAGGAGAGGAGTGAGGAAGAGAGAGGGAGGGAGCATAAGAGGCAAGGAGACGAGTGAGGAAAGAATGAAGAGAGGAGAAAGAGAGAAGGAAGAAGAGAAGAGACTGAGAAGAGGAGAGAGGAAAAGAGAACGAGAAAGAAAGAAAGAAAGAAAGGGAAGAAGAGAAGGACAAGGGAGGGAGCGTGAGAGGCAAGGAGACGAGTGAGGAAGGAAGAGAGGGAGAAGAGGAGAGAGGAAGAGCAGGAGTAGGGAGTGAGTGAGTGAAAGAGTGAGAGCGAGCGAAAAGAAGCGAAGGAAAAAGGGAGGGAGTGAGTGACAGAGGGAGGGAGAGCGAGAAGAAGCGAAGGAGAGAGCGAGAGATGGTTTGGAGAAAGAGATGGAGGTTAGGAGCAAGAAAAGGAGGGAGCAGAGAGAGAGTAAGAGATAGAGGGAGGAGAGAGTGTGAGAGAAAGGAAGCAAGAAAGGGAATGAGCGAGACACGGAGGGAGGAAGGATGGGAGAGCGAGAAGAAGTGAAGGAAAGAGGGAGGGAGTAAGCGACAGAGGGAGGAGAGTGTGAGAGAGAGAGAGAGAGGAAGCAAGAAAGGGAGGAGAGTGTGAAAGAAAGGAAGCAAAAAAGGGAGGGAGAGCGAGAAGAAGTGAAGGAGAGGACGAGCGAAGGACTGGACAAAGAGATAGAGGGAGGAGAGAGAGTGTGAAAGAAAGGAAGCAAGAAAAGAAGAGAGTTGGGAGAGAGAAGGAGAGAGAGAGGAAGTGAATGAGCGAGAGCGAGAAGAAGTGAAGGAAAGAGGGAGGGAGTAAGCGGCAGAGGGAGGAGAGAGAGTGAAAGAAAGGAAGCAAAAAAGGGAGGGAGAACGAGAAGAAGTGAAGGAGAGGACGAGAGAAGGATTGGAGAAAGAGATGGAGGGAGGTGGAGAGCGAGAAAAGGAGGGAGAGGGGAGAGAATAAGAGATAGATGGAGGAGAGAGAGTGAGAGTGAGAGAAAGAGAAAGGAAGCAAGAAAGCGAGGGAGAACTGGAAGACAGAAGGAGAAAGAAAGGAAGCTAATGAGCGAGACACGGAGGGAGGGAGAGGGAGAAGAAGCGAAGGAGAGAGCGAGAGATAGTTTAGAGAAAGAGATGGAGGGAGGTGGAGAGCGAGAAAAGGAGGGAGCAGGGAGAGAGTAGGAGAAAGAGGGAGGAGAGAGAGTGAGAGAAAGGAAGCAAGAAAGGGAGGAGAGAGAGAGAAAGAGTGAATGAATGAGACACGGAAGGAGGGAGAGCGAGAAGAAGCGAAGGAGAGGGCGAGAGATTTTTTGAAGAGAGAGAGGGAGCGAGAAAAGGAGGGAATAAGAGATAGATGGAGGAGAGAGAGAGCGTGAGAGAAAGAGAGCAAGAAAGGGAGCGAGAGAGGGAGGGAATGAGCGAGACACGGAGGGAGGAAGGATGGGAGAGCGAGAAGAAGTGAAGGAAAGAGGGAGGGAGTGAGTGACAGAGGGAGGAGAGTGTGAGAGAGAGAGAGAGAGAGAGAGAGGAAGCAAGAAAGGGAGGAGAGAGAGAAAGGGAATGAAGGAGTGAGAGCGAGTGAGAAGAAGTGAAGGAAAGAGGGAGGGAGTAAGCGACAGAGGGAGGAGAGTGTGAGAGAGAGAGAGAGAGAGAGAGAGAGAGGAAGCAAGAAAGGGAGGAGAGAGAGAGAGAGGGAATGAAGGAGTGAGAGCGAGCGAGAAGAAGTGAAGGAAAGAGGGAGGGAGTGAGCGACAGAGGGAGGAGAGAGTGAAGGAAAGGAAGCAAGAAAGGGAGGGAGAGCGAGAAGAAGTGAAGGAGAGGACGAGAGAAGGATTGGAGAAAGAGATAGAGGGAGGAGAGAGAGTGTGAAAGAAAGGAAGCAAGAAAAGAAGAGAGTTGGGAGACAGAAGGAGAGAGAGAGGAAGAGAATGAGCGAGAGCGAGAAGAAGCGAAGGAAAGAGGGAGGGAGTGAGCGGCAGAGGGAGGAGGGAGAGTGTGAAAGAAAGGAAGCAAAAAAGGGAGGGAATGCGAGAAGAAGTGAAGGAGAGGACGAGAGAAGGATTGGAGAAAGAGATGGAGGAAGGTGGAGAGCGAGAAAAGGAGGGAGCGGGGAGAGAATAAGAGATAGATGGAGGAGAGAGAGAGCGTGAGAGAAAGAAAGGGAGGAAGAGTTGAAAGACAGGGGAGAGAGAGGAAGCGAATGAATGAGACACGGAAGGAGGGAGAGCGAGAAGAAGCTAAAGAGAGCAAGAGAGATTTTTTGGAGAAAGAGCGGGAGCGAGAAAAGGAGAGAATAAGAGATAGATGGAGGAGAGAGAGAGAGTGAGAGAAAGAGAAAGGAAGCAAGAAAGCGAGGGAGAGCGAGAAGAAGCGAAGGAGAGAGCGAGAGACGGTTTAGAGAAAGAGATGGAGGGAGGTGGAGAGCGAGAAAAGGAGGGAGCGGGGAGAGAGTAAGTGATAGAGGGAGGAGAGAGAGTGTGAGAGAAAGAAAGGGAGGAAGAGTTGAAAGACAGGAGAGAGAGAGTGAATGATCGAGACACGAAGGGAGGGAGAGCGAGAAGAAGCGAAGGAGAGGGTGAGAGATTTTTGAGGAGAAAGAGGGGGAGCGAGAAAAAGGGAATAAGAGATAGATGAAGGAGAGAGAGAGAGAGAGCGTGAGAAAAAAAGAAAGAAAGCAAAAAAGCGATGAAGAGTTGGAAGACAGAAGGAGAAAGAAAGGAGAGAGCGAGAGCGAGAAGAAGCGAAGGAAAGAGGGAGGGAGTGAGCGGCAGAGGGAGGAGGGAGAGTGTGAAAGAAAGGAAGCATAAAAGGGAGGGAGAGCGAGAAGAAGTGAAGGAGAGGACGAGAGAAGATTTGGAGAAAGAGATGGAGGAAGGTGGAGAGCGAGAAAAGGAGGGAGCGGGGAGAGAGTAGGAGAAAGAGGGAGGAGAGAGAGTGAGAGTGAGAGAAAGAGAAAGGAAGCAAGAAAGCGAGGGAGAGCTGGAAGACAGAAGGAGAAAGAAAGGAAGCGAATGAGCGAGACACGGAGGGAGGGAGAGCGAGAAGAAGCGAAGGAGAGAGCGAGAGATAGTTTAGAGAAAGGGATGGAGGGAGGTGGAGAGCGAGAAAAGGAGGGAGCAGGGAGAGAGTAGGAGAAAGGGGGAGGAGAGAGAGTGAGAGAAAGGAAGCAAGAAAGGGAGGAAGAGTTGAAAGACAGGAGAGAGAGAGAAAGAGTGAATGAATGAGACACGGAAGGAGGGAGAGCGAGAAGAAGCGAAAGAGAGGGTGAGAGATTTTTTTGAAGAGAGAGAGGGAGCGAGAAAAGGAGGGAATAAGAAATAGATGGAGGAGAGAGAGAGCGTGAGAGAAAGAGAGCAAGAAAGGGAGCGAGAGAGGGAGGGAATGAGCGAGACACGGAGGGAGGAAGGATGGGAGAGCGAGAAGAAGCGAAGGAAAGAGGGAGGGAGTAAGCGACAGAGGGAGGAGAGTGAGAGAGAGAGAGAGAGAGAGAGGAAGCAAGAAAGGGAGGAGAGAGAGAGAGGGAATGAAGGAGTGAGAGCGAGCGAGAAGAAGCGAAGGAAAAAGGGAGGGAGTGACAGAGGGAGGAGAGTGTGAAAGAAAGGAAGCAAAAAAGGGAGGGAGAGCAAGAAGAAGTGAAAGAGAGGACGAGAGAAGGATTGGAGAAAGAGATGGAGGGAGGTGGAGAGCGAGAAAAGGAGGGAGCGGGGAGAGAATAAGAGATAGTTGGAGGAGAGAGAGAGTGAGAGAAAGAGAAAGGAAGCAAGAAAGCGAGGGAGAGCGAGAAGAAGTGAAGGAGAGGGCAGTTTGGAGAAAAAGAGAGAGACAGACGGAGGGAGGGAGGTGTGGAGGGAGAAAAGGAGGGAGCGGGGAGAGAATAAGAGACAGATGGAGGAGAGAGAGAGTGAGAGAAAGAGAAAGGAAGCAAGAAAGCGAGGGAGAGTTGGAAGACAGAAGGAGAAAGAAAGGAGGGAGGGAGAGCGAGAAGAAGCGAAGGAAAGAGGGCGATTTGCAGAAAGAGATGGTTCAGAGATAGAAAGAGAGATGGATGGGCGGATGGAGGGAGGGAGGGAGGTGTGGAGAGAGAAAAGGAGGGAGCGGGAGACGGATGGAGGGAGCGAGGGAGGAGTGGACATCCAAGGCTGCGGCTGTGGTTCATGTTGCTGAATTGATTTTCTCTGGACATTCTTCAAACGCAGGTGCAAGAAAACAAGACGGAGCAAACTTATGACCGACACGGGCTCGGGCTTGTAGTTTTCAAAGGGATTAGAGGAGGAGAGACGGAGAGAGAGAAAGAACGAGGGAGTGAGGAGGAGAGGAGGAGGAGGAGGAGGAGAGGTCCAGATGGCGAGCGCTTCTCAGCCTGTGGAGGAGGTGTGGATGTGAATGAGTCTGGTTCATTTTACAGACTTCAAACGACGACCTCCGACCTATGACGTAACAAATCGGGCAAATTTCAAACTGAATCCCCATTTCCTCTCACCTTTTGGTTTGGGATTATCGTTTTTTAACTTTCAAAATCCCGTCAGTGCATTTATTGTCGTCTAAAGATGTAAAAATAACGTCAAAACTCAAGTTCCTTTGCTTAAATTCATGGTTTTATAGAAGCAAAAGCTCATAAACATCGTAAACTACATTTCCCATGATTCATTTCAGCGCAGAAAACATGAAGAAATATGTTTTTTACTTGAATTCTTGGGATTATGATGGAAATAATTCACACCGAAATCTTGTCAAGGTATTTTAAAAGCAAAAAAAGTGTCTTACCTACAGTTACATCAGCCTCTTCAAAATATCGCAATAAATATCGTACCGTGAGATGCATATCGTGATAATATCGTATCGAGAGATTTGGATATTTGTCGTCCTTTTTTAAACAAATCATAACAGCCTCATGAGAACTTAACGGAACGATGTAGTTATGTGAAAGAGATACAAAAATTGCACGACTTTTCTAAAAACTTTCATTGAATTTACAAAATTCCATGATTTTTCCAGGCCTGAAAAATGACATTTCCAGGATTTCCATGACCGTGGGAACCCTGTGCGTTAGTTGCAGCTCATTTGAACGGGATAAACGAGGTCCGTAAATGACTGTTTTACTGACACTGACTGAGATTGAAAGAGAAAAAAACGCGGAAAGAAAAGAAAGAGATAGAAAAGACAAAAACAAACACTGAGACGCAGATTCGCACAGGATTCGTTTTATCTGTGGACCTTTGGTGATTTGTAATAATTGTGGAGGATGTCAGAGATCTTAATCCCATGCGAATGTGCCATGTCTGTAATTCGTAAAGTAAAAATTGACCTACTATATTTCGCCAAAACACAGACGTCCGCATCTCTTTTTCTTTCCACGTTCTTTTCTCTTTCAATCTCTGTCAATGTCAGAAAAATAGAGAAATTTATGGACTTTGCTCATCCTGTGCGTATGCGCTTTGTGTCAGGCTCGGTCAAGTTCGGACACAAACATCTTAAAGCCTTAATCGGGCTCGGGTCGGATTCGCTCACTCGGCTCGGACAGAAAAATTCAGCCTGATCCACACTCGAATGCGTATCTCTGATTAAGCAGAAAGTAGTAGGGGTGTATGGGGGGTAGGGGGGAATGGGAATTTTGCGATGTAATGGCGTCTTAATTGCAGAAGAAACTAGAAAAGCAGTCAGAGAGCGCAGACCTCCGCCAAGGACCACCCCCATTTTTTATATAAATTGCGATAAAATCAGTCTTCTGGATCAGATCCGGATCAGCCTTTGGAATATGAAAGAGGATCCCATTGTCCATCCCTGAGTCAAATTTCATGGGGTTTGGTCAATAATTAACCGAGATATTGAGAAACTAAATTTTTGGCCCCATTTACCACAATGTTAACTAAAATTTCAAAGTGATCCAGAATCCAGGATTTCTTCCGGATCAGCCCCAAAATGAAATCAGTTCTTCCTTTTCACATTTCCAACAAATCCCGAAAATTTTAAACTTTTTGAGTTATGTTGCTAACAGACAAACAAACAAACAAACAAACAGACAAACAGACAAACAAACAAACAAACAGACAAACAGACAAACAAACAGACAAACAGACAAACAAACAAACAAACAGACAAACAAACAGACAAACAAACAGACAAACAGACAAACAGACAAACAAACAAACAGACAAACGCCGGCAAAAACATAACCTCCTTGGCGGAGGTAATAAGCTGAAGAGGTGGTGGAAATTTTATTAGTGGGTGTTGTTTTTTTCCGTTCTCTAAGATACAGTGTAAAAAGTGTTAAAAGCCACATGATTCTGTCTAATCGTCTAGTGCAGGCATGTCCAAACTATGGTTCGTGGGCCAAATGCGGCCCTCAGACATATTTTTCTCGGCCCTCAGGCTTCCAGGTGATTTGGCCCAAATGACCTTGCATCAATTAAACATGAGCATTTTTCTGCAAGTTTTTTGAAAATCTACCTTGATAAAGCTCATATTTAATATTTAGTGTGTGGTTTTAAAGATGTTAGCGTGAATAAAGACTCATGGATCATTCTATCTTGTTAAACATGCACACATTTCGATTATTCACTACACTGAGCATCAGTCTACGGCCCTCGATCAGACCTCTGCTTCGTCTGTGTTTAGATATGTGGCCCTTGATGAAAAAAGTTTGGACACTCCTGGTTTAGTCTCACAGAAAAGCTATAGGGACCTCTGGGTTTTCCATTCAGATATCTGCTGTTTATTTCATATATTGAGGTTAAGGTGGCGCTACCTTAGTGTCTGCTCAGTTTCATTTCTCTCCAGTGATTAGGACAGGACTCAAAATACACCAGACAATTTACAAGAACCCCAGAAGTCGTAGACCGCGCACCGGCCAATCAACGAAGAGCTGTGAAGTCATGACGTCAAACTCGTGGCGTCGAGATGGATGTAGACGAAGACAGACATTCTGTGTTGGCGACGATTCCCGAGATCGAGGATTTAAAGCCGGAACAAAGAGAATGTTTGGTGAATTTTATCAAGAGGAAAGACGTTATTGTCCTTCTTCCTACGGGATTTGGTGCATTACATACGTCACGACCAAACAGCAGCGACTGGTGAAATAAAAAATGTACCAGCCTACCGTCGCGCGAACGAATCCTAATGCTGCGAAAAACGGCTGAATCAGGCTAAAGGTCAGGATGCTCATGTAAAAGTGTTTCCTCTGAGCTGAGAAAGCCAAATGGCCGGACTGACCTAAATGCAAATTATTACTGGGAAGGACTTGGATCTCGGACAGTATTTAAGTTTTGTTACTTCACTGCTCTGGGCTCACTGCAGCAGAAACTCTGTCCCTCAGTTCATAAACCAACGTAACAAACCGACATAGACAGTCTTCTTGTATGTTTTGGTGTTATTTTAAAGATAATTTCCACAACAACTCAAAACTGAAACATGTTAACTCTAAAATGACTCTAAATACATCTGCGAGAGAGTACACGAGAAACAAAAGTAACTTGATTCTGCGATTTTAAACTTCTAATTCAACACCCAAGACAAACGATTACAAACGCAGCTCCAGATCCTTTGACAATTAACTTTTGTGTCTTCTTCAGTACTATTATTAGTTTGTACGATCATAAACGAAAACAAAAAATCCTTAAATTTTTCATTCTCATTACTGTTTATTTTGTACGACCATAAACGATAAACTTTGTGGCTTCTTTATTACTATTATTAGCTTGTACGACCATAAATGAAAACAAAAAGTCTAATTTTTTTATTCTTATTACTGTTTGTTTTGTAAAATCATAAACGATAAACTTTTGTGCCTTCATCAGTAATATTATTAGTTTATACGACCATAAACGAAAACAAAAAATCCTTACATTTTTCATTCTTATTACTGTTTATTTTGTACGATCATAAACGATAAACTTTGTGCCTAGATTAACACTATTATTAGTTTGTACGACTACAAAATATGTTTCTGTATGTATGTATATGTTGATCTGTATATGTGTGTAAACATTTATATCGAGTATATGTACTGGATATTTATGATGTGTATATGTATGTTTGTATGTACATGTGTGTGTACAAGTGTGTGTACTTGCATATAGGGGTGTGCAAAAATATCAGAATATCGATATATCGTATCGTTTAATGTGATGATACAGTATCGATATCGTGGGCTACTGTATCGATATTTCACCAAGAGTATTTTTACGTGTGTTTTACTAAATTATTTTGTTACAGCTACAGTTTTGTTGCTTGTGGAGTGAAAGGAAACTCATTTATTCAACACATTTGACATTTTTACTGTTTTGATGATTAAAATGTTTGTGTTTCATATGAACTTTGCACAAGAAGTGATTTAACAAAGACTTTTAGTATCACAGACATGATTTAGACTTTATTTTTTATTGAACCGTATCGAATCCATTTGAAATATATCATATTGAATCAAAAGTGCACTGTATCGAGATATGTATCGTATCGTGGCCTGTGTATCGAGGTATGTATCGTATCGGCAACTCCTTAATGATACTCAGCCCTACTTGCATATGTATGTAAGTATATGTGGATATTTTTTTGTATATATATGTGAGTATATTTTTTTGCAAATGACAGGTAAGCACTCCAAAGGTGATTCAAATAAAAAAAATAAAAATAAATAAAAAAAGTGAACCTCGTGATTATGTAAAACAATTGGGGCAGGACTCCATAAGTTTTTTAAACTTCATCCTCCTCCTTTCGAGCACCAGGTCCCAAATACGTTCATCTACATATCACTATTTTTGTTATTGTTTTTGACAAACAAAGAAATAAATGAATGAATGAATGAATATTCTACTTTTTTCTGAACCAGTCCGGTCTGTGCGCTGCAAACCCAAACTGCACAATCCCCAAAAGATTCTGAGCATTTACACAGTCTGACTTTACTTTTCACACCGTCTGAAATGTCTCTACAACTTAACGTTTTTTTAATATTTGTAGGAAAATGTCTTTGTAATCATGACGTTTTATTGTATTTTACTGATGTTACTCAAGTCTTATAATGTAACTGTAATCTAAAGTGTACTTTTAGTGTTTGCACCTGCCCAGGGACCGCACCTGCCTAGAGACTGCACCTGCCCAGGGACAACAGCAGCAGCTAAATCTGGTGCAGCTCGTCTTTTCTTTTGTGAGATTAATGACTTTGTACGTGCTCCCTGACGAGTAATAAACTAAAACTAAACAAAATTTGCATATGTCCCCTATAAATACTTTTTGTTTATGACTGAGTGTTCAGAAGTTACCACAGTGTACAGATTCACAAACACGACGGATTGAAAGAGGAGTTTGATTTTCATAAAAGGTGAGAGTGGTTATGTCTGAATGTCGCTCTTAGTCCTTAACCCTTCATTCACTACAGAGGCCCGTTCTCTTTAGCACCAGGTCACTAGATTCAGGTCATGTGACTCTGGCATCTGGGTGAATAAAGTCTTCTAAACTCTGATAAAACTTGATTTCTGTCATAAATACTCAGAGTGACACAGACAAATAAAGTAACCGCTCACTTTACTTAGTTACACTCTATGGAAAGTAACTTTTTACATTACTTGTTATTTTGGTAACTGGTATAAACTCCATCTAAGGCTAAATATGAAACCGACAGTCAACAAGAACTGTAAGAGAAAGAACTTTGAAGAGAGAGTTCAAGAGGACATGAAACCGTGAAGAGATAAACAGGTGGGGTCCGTGCAGTTTGCCCAGGGGATTCAACTGGAAGGACGTCTGCCTGGGTGTCGCCGGCGTTCGCCAAGTGAACTTCCTCCGAGGCGACGCGCCGCGACAGCTCTGGGTCGGCCAGGAAAGGCTCGAGGTGAAGGTGGCAAGACGCTCCAGCTCCTCCTACGCTCAGTGCCCGTTGTGCCGTCTTGGGGACGGGGCCCCCTGCTCCTGGCAAGACTATCGACCGGAGTGAACTGTCCTCACCGGACCGTGTACAAAGAAAATTGAAATTGAATTGGGCCCAACTGAAAAAGGAACTGTGTATGGAAGATAGAATTGGCCACTAAATACCCAGGTATTTTTCATTACCTTCGTTTTGAAATCACTGGTGTTTTCTTCTTCATGATCTATTGAAAATATTTTTGAAGTGTGCTGTGCAGTTTAAGGGGTTATGTATTGTTGACTTTACTCCAACTTATACAGAACAGTGTGATTTATCTGTTGTGTTATGAATAGTATGATGTCATTATACTTGGATTAAACATGCAGATGTTTTGAAAAAATTTGAAAAATGTTTTGTTTTTAACTATCATGTGCTTTGGGTTCGTAACCCTTTATAAATGGTCACACCTGCTGTTCACTTAATTAGCCCTGATGAAGACCAAGTCGTCGAAACGCGTTGGCGTGACTTTTAATAAATTCACCGCAAATCAGAGCCTCTGCCATAATTTTTCTATTTTACGAGAATCTAGCCCTGTGGTTTGATGAGCACCTGTATGCGTAAGTTTTTTGATCCAGTGTAGAGCAATTTTGTTATTTCTATGTATGGAAGATAATTTGTTTTATCAAATTTTTCATTTTAAATGCTGTTGAATTTCTCACTTTGAAATTTTTTACTCTGAAAAAACACGTTTGAATTATTTTTATTATGAATTTTAAGTGTACATTTTCAGTGTATAAAATTCAATATAAAAAATCTTTTAAAATCTTTTTTTAAATATTCAGCACAAATATTTTCAAGCCTTCAAATTCAAGAGTCAAAATTCAGAATGTAAAATTCACAGTGAAGAAAATTCACAGTAAAGATCCGAGATGCCAAGACAGAAGCAATCGATCCAAAGTGATCCGATCTAACTTAGTAAGAAACAGGAGATGCTGCGGTGACGCGATCTGATTGGTCAAAATTAGCCTCGTCTAAACCTCATCTCTTTGATTTGTTAAGTGTAAACTCCGCCCACAGATGAGAACAGCCAATAGGAAACAGCCTCTGTCCTCCTCGCTCACATGATCGACTGCTTCTGCCTTGGCATCTTGGATTTTTTTTGCTGTTAAATTTTTCACTGCAAATTTTACATTCTGAATTTCGACTGGTGAGTTTGAGGGCTTGAAAATATCTGTGGTGATTTTTTTGTTTGTTTATTTTGAATTGAAAGTAAACTTCAAATTTCAGCCACTAAAATTCAGAATAAAAATAATTCAAACATCTTTTATCAGAGTTTTAAAAAAATCAAAGTGAGAAATTCAGTCGTATTTAAAATTCAAAATCTGATGGAACAAATTATCTTCCATACTATGTTTCATTGCCAGATTTTCAGTAGTAGTGCATTACATTATTTTTACTCCAAAAAAGTAGTCACGTTAATATAACTCATTACACCCAACACTGCCAATCAGATCACTTCACTGCACCATTTCCGGCTTGTTACTAAATTAGATCGGATCGATTCCTTAGGCCTTAGATCTTGGAGATCTGCAAATTTTTTTCATTACGAATTTTACACTCTGAATTTTGAGGGATTGAAAATATTTGTGCTGAATATTCAAAAGGTGAGTTTGTTTGGTTTTTTTAATATTTAATTTTAAACACTTGGACAAAACGTACACTTAAAACTCAGAATAAAAATAATTCAAACATCTTTTTTCAGAAAATACAAAAAGTAAAAAAATACAAAGTGAGAAATTCAACGGCATTTAAAATTCTAAATCTGATAAAACAAATGATCTTCCATAATCAACTGTCCAGTTTTCTCTAGAGTCTAAGCTCCTGTTGACTCAAAAAAACATTGAAACCCCCGAGAGTCCTACAGTGGATTATAAGTCGCCATATTCATAAAACCCCAGCGAGTGGAAAAGACTCGCGTCGCTTTGGCTTGTATCGATCAGCTGCTCCTCCATCATTAACGCCTGATTAAACTCTAGTCTCAAACTTCCCGGCGGCCGTGTCAGGGCGTTTCATTGCGATGCGTTCAGGTGCTTTAAGATAATGGGAAATAAAGCGCTCTGGCCCGCACCTGCATCCACAGCTGCTCTTTGATATTCATGAACAACTGTCTGCGGTGGGCTCCCTGCACCTCTCCGCTTTCATCCGCTCTCCTCTGGGGCCTCGCCACAACGCCGGCCCCCGAAACACACAACGAAACACACACACAAACACCGAAACACACAACGAAACACACACCTCACGCCGAAATACACATCGAAAAACCAGCCACAGGAGCCGGGAGAACGCAGCAGACATTTAAACTGACTGGGGTTTGGTTCAATATAGAAAAAAAAAGGCAAAAAGAAGGTGTAGGTGGAGGAATTTGAGGTCTTTTTGTAGAAGAGTTTGTTGTACCTGGAGTTTAGATTAGTGTTGTAGTCAAGACCAAGACCAAGACCTGTCCAAGACCACAGAGTCCAGAGACCAAGACCTCTCAGGGTCAAGATCGAGACGAGACCGAGACCTTTGAGGGTCGAGATCGAGACAAGACCAAGACGAGATCGAGACAAGACCGAGATCTCTGAGGGTTCGAGATCGAGACAAGACCGAGACTTCTAAGGAGTCGAGATCGAGACAAGACCAAGACGAGATCGAGACAAGACCGAGACTTCTAAGGGTCGAGATCGAGACAAGACCAAGACGAGATCGAGACAAGACCGAGATCTCTGAGGGTTGAGATCGAGACAAGACCAAGACGAGATCGAGACAAGACCGAGATCTCTGAGGGTTGAGATCGAGACAAGACCGAGACTTCTAAGGGTCGAGATCGAGACAAGACCAAGACAAGATCGAGACAAGACCGAGATCTCTGAGGGTGGAGATCGAGACAAGACCGAGACTTTTAAGGGTCGAGATAGAGACAAGACGAAGACGAGATCGAGACAAGACCGAGATCTCTGAGGGTCGAGATCGAGACGAGACGAAGACGAGAGATCGAGACAAGACCGAGATCTCTGGGGTCGAGATCTAGACAAGACCAAGACCGAGATCTCTGAGGGTGGAGATCGAGACAAGACCGAGACTTCTAAGGGTCGAGATCGAGACAAGACCAAGACGAGATCGAGACAAGACCGAGACTTCTAAGGGTCGAGATCGAGACAAGACCAAGACGAGATCGAGACAAGACCGAGACCTCTGAGGGTCGAGATCGAGACAAGACCGAGACTTCTAAGGGTCGAGATCGAGACAAGACCAAGACGAGATCGAGACAAGACCGAGATCTCTGAGGGTGGAGATCGAGACAAGACCGAGACTTCTAAGGGTCGAGATCGAGACAAGACCAAGACGAGATCGAGACAAGACCAAGACAAGATCGAGACAAGACCGAGATCTCTGAGGGTCGAGATCGAGACAAGACCGAGACCTCTGGGGGTGGAGATCGAGACAAGACCGAGACCTCTCTGCGTCGAGACCGAGACGAGACTGAGACCTCTGAGGGTGGAGATCGAGACAAGACCAAGACGAGATCGAGACGAGACCGAGATCTCTGAGGGTGGAGATCGAGACAAGAGCAAGACCACGACTCCTCCAAACTAAATCAAGACCATCTTTGTCATTATCAACATTTATTTGTATTTTACAGTTATTTTGGCACATATACAGTCAAGCCCAAAATGATTCATGCCCCTGACAAATTTTGACTTAAAGTTACTTTTATTCAACCAGCTATTTTTTTTCTTGATTGGAAATGACACCGACGTCTCCCAGGAGATAATAAGACGATGTACAAGAGGCGTCATTGTGGGGAAAAAAAAGTCTCAGCTTTTATTTACATTTGAACAAAAAGTGACATGTCCAGAATGATTCATACCCTTGATAAACTGTCAGAGTCTATGGAAAAATTCAACTTCTAAACCATTCCAAAGAGCACAAACTGTTCTAAAACTTCCTAATTCCCCTGATTCATTGGGAAGAGCTGTTTTAAAGGTTGTATAGAGGATTTTTTTTTTAAGTGAAGAGAAATACAGCGACAGTCCTTGTGCACGTTCAGAATCACTGTTGAAGTTTCCTGTCTAGAAGTAATTCAGCGACCGACGCGTCAGTTTTTAGACTCTTCGTCTGCTTCGGTCGCGCCATCGCTGGACGAGATCTCCAAGAATCACCTCGGTTTGTCTTCACTCCTTTTCTCCTTCTCTTCTTCTTTCAGCGACCTCAAAAACCGACTTTCTTTTGCGGTGAACCGGTCGTGGATTCTCGTCCGCCGTCGCAACAAACTTTGTGCGAAATGCGATGAAGCGACAGTTTAAAAAAGCCTCTAAGAACTGCCGCGTAAACCACGTAATCCCCGCGCTCCGACGAGTCAGTTACACTAGGGAGTTTGATTGACAACGTAACAGCCAATAGAAAATGAGGGAGCCTCGTTTTCTATTGGCTGATGTTATATCTGGCCTCAACACGTCCACAGTTGATAGATTTTTCGTTCTTTTTTTTTTTTGGTCATCATAATTACAAAGCTGCTGCGTCTCTGTAATGGTATTTTAATTTTTCACTGACAGTTTGAAACAAAAAAAAATCCTCCATACAACCTTTCAATGCCACTTCTCCAGATAAGGCACACAAAACCCCATTTAGCCTTTGCAAATGCTCATCTGGACAAAGAAGATGATTACTGATGATTTAAATAAAGAGAAGCCTTCAACCCTAAGAACACCATCCCCACTGTCAAACATGATGGTACGAACCTAATGTTTGGAGATGTTTTTTTCAGCCAGTGGGACAGGGAATCTAATCACAGTGAACAGCACCATGAACAAAGAGATCAAGATTCTCAACAACAACATCAAGCAGCCTGCAGTGGAACTTGGACTTGGGCACCAGGGGACATTTCAGCACGACAATGAACCAAAGCAAACTGCAAAAGTGGTGAAAAAATGGTTATTAGACAGCAACATTACCATTTTACAGTGGCCCGGCCTGAGTCCTGACTTGAGTCCAACTGAGAATCTGTGGAGGGAGCTAAAAATCAGGGTGATAGTCCTGATTTAGTTCTGTTTTCAGTCCTGGTTTAGACCTGATGTAGTCCTGGTTTAGTCTTGCTTTAGATCAAATTGGTCAAAAATAGGGACACCTGGGACATTTCTTGTATAAAACTGGGACAAATCCCTGGTTTTGTATAAATCCTCTGGAACAGGGGGACACAGGACTCAAAACTATGACTGTCTCGGGTAAAAAGGGACGTCTGGTGACTCTAACGCTGCACCTTTAACCACACTCTCTTTCCTGGTGGCATTATAAGACGATTTGTGGTTAATTACGCCTCGTGTTATTGGAAAACTTTGAAATTCCAGCCAAGCCCGGCGCTCGGAGGGACCTCACGCAGGCCGCAGACTTGGACGGGAGCGCCGGAGGATTCACTGTTCCCAAAGAGAAAAAACAAACAAACAGCAGAGCTCCAGAGCCGCCCGGGTTCAGAGACGCGCTCATCTACTGGCTCCACTTCAGACTCGATAACGCGCGGAGAATGTGAATATGTCAGCGGCGTTCAGAGAGAGGGACGGAGGAGAGGAGAGAGGGAGAGAGGGAGCAGGTGAGGGGGGAAGGCAGAGGGAGAGAGAGAGACTAAAGGAGCAAGAAAAGGAGGGTGGGAGCGAGGGAGATGGACAGAGTCGGGAACGAGAGTGGGAGCGTGAAGGAGAGGACGATGACCAGATGAGACTGGCTGAAATTCAGGACAGGGGGAGGGTTTGTGTTTTCTTTACAAACACAAATCACATAAACTAATAAAAACACTGAGTTTTAATAAATTATTTTGTCTACACACAAAATGGAAGAAGGAACTGTCAGCTTTCTCCTGGAGGCGGCCTGCAAGATAGTCTTAAAGAGAGTCCAGGAGAGTTAAAGCAGTTCACAGACATGTCTCTTTATTGGCTCAAGCAGGTGCAGGTCTCTGATTCAAGCTGATTACAGGATTCAGCCGCAAGCATCTCTCCACGTCACCCCCAACAGTTACAGCAGAGTAGGTAGCTTTATATTCGACTGTATAACTTGTTTTTGCAGGAAATTTACAGTAATGTTGACCCAACGTATGTTATCATGGGGTGGCACGTGTTAAGGGGTTCAGACACTCCCCTTTTCTGTCTCGTATACATCCCAAAGTTCAAACAACATGTCCTAACCCCACTGACACTTCAGCGTCCAGACATTGACCTCTCTTTATAACACAACATGTCAAGGGATATTGAATGAACAAGTAATATGATTGAAATTAAAATGAAACGTTAACAACAAAGAATAATTCTCACAGAACAAAATAAAAATATAAACAACGAACCGTGTCTTGAACCCAGAGCGTCTGCACTAAGGACGAAAGATTTCATGTATATGCTTAATGTAAACAGAGCGTCTAGTTCGACGCTTCAAGCAAATGTTTCATTGACTATTGGTCACGGGAAATTTGTCACATTTGTTTACATTTTACAGAAACTAAACTTTAAACCACACGGCTCATTTGCATAAACTACAAGCGCTGAAAAAAACAACAACAGCTCTTTCCTTGTGTTGCTGATGTGGTTCAGCTTCTGTCGGACTAAAGGACACGACTCAGTGGAATATGAGTGTTCTTTCTGTGACAGAGGGATGATGTTGATGATGATGATGATGATGATGATGATGATGATGATGATGATTGATGATGATGGTGAGTGTGTTCTGTGTGTGTGTGTCGTGTTGGAGATGGTTCATGTTTTCAGAGATCAGACGTGTGCAGGTTTAGTGCAGCTCTTTATTTAACATCATTTCACTTTATTTATTTTGCTTCTGTTGTGATGAAAAGACTGAAAAGTGTTTGTGTTTTGGACACATGCGACATAACTTTAAGTTGTAGTAACCGGGACCCTGTGTTTACATGCACCATGACGAAACCGAGACACTGAAAAAATCCCATCAGACCCAGAACACTGATGCGCTGTAAACATGATCACTGATGGAACAGAGTCTCCAAGGAGCCAGAGCCCAAACGTGGGACTGTGAGGCACAACTCCAGTGTTTAAGTCAGACGCAGACTCGTCTCCTCACACTACACACAGACACATACGTTCAGTTTGACGATTAAAAATGAACGTGATCAATAAAATTCTTATTGATCAATTATCGATTAGTCGACTAATCATCAGTAATGACGACTAATCACTAATCAATCCCTAGTCTCCACCAACTGTTTATACCGTATTTTCCGGGTGATTAGACGCACTCTTAAGCCTCCAACCCCATCAAAAATGACTGCGCCCCACAATCCAGAGCGCCCCATACACGAATCCACTCAGGTGTCCCAGTACGACTTCAGTAAAATACAAAGCCACAAACACACACAGAACAGACAGCGACCGCACAGCGAAACACACCCACAGACACACTCATCACTCCACGCCAACGAGGAACGGAACGGAGGAACGAACCGAAAAAGGCGAGCGCAACGTGCCGCTTCTAGACACGACTGAACAACTGAGTCACTGCGAACACGCCGACAATCCACTGGTCCCAGACACACCCTCCCTACACGCCACAACTGAACAAAGCCCAGAGTCACCGTGAACGAACAAACAAACAAAACCACTCACCCATCACACTGTTGGGTTTCATTTAAAGTCCCACGCGGTTTATTTGTGAAAAAAGTTCGAAAATAGACCATTTAATGACAGTGTGTCTTATAATCCAGAGCCACTAATTGTCCGTAAAATACGGTAATTTGTGCGTCTGAAGCGGCTTCAAGCGAATTGACAACTGGTCACGGGAACTTTGTCACATTTGTTTACATTTTACAGAAATGAAACTTTAAACCACACGGCTCATTTGCATAAACTACAAGCGCTGAAAAAAACAACAACAGCTCTTTCCTTGTGTCGCTGATGTGGTTCAGCTTCTGTCGGACTAAAGGACACGACTCAGTGGAATATGAGTGTTGTTTCTGTGACAGAGGGATGATGATGATGATGATGATGATGATGATGTTGATGGTGAGTGTGTTCTGTGTGTGTCGTGTTGGAGATGGTTCATGTTTTCAGAGATCAAACGTGTGCAGGTTTAGAGAAGCTCTTTATTTAACATCATTTCACTCACTTTATTTTGCTTCTGTTGTGATGAAAAGACTGAAAAGTGTTTGTCTTTTGGACACATGCGACTCAACTTCATGTCACATTAACCGGGACACTGCGTTTACATGCACCATGATGAAACTTGTGTCAGACGCAGCCTCGTCTCCTTACGCTACTCACAACAACATACATTCAGTTTGTCGATTAAAAATGAACGTGATTGATGAACTTCTTATTGATCAATTATCGATTAGTCGACTAATCATCAGTAATGACGACTAATCACTAATCAATCCCTAGTCTCCACCAACTGTTTATAATGTTTATCAGAAAATAACTCCTCACTGTTCTGTTGGAGGGTAATTTTCGTGATTTGGGACAACAGCTTACATTTTGGAACTGTTACGAATTTTTCAGGATGCCTAGTCTGTCACGTGGAAACAGAGGGAGGACCCAAAACGCAGGACTGCTTCAAAAATATAATGACAATCAAAAAATCCAAAACTCAAGACTAAATTGCCATGGCAAGAGACACAGAGACACTCGGACAGAGACAATGGACCAACAAAGGGCAGAGGAGAACACAGGGTATAAATGCACACACATAGACACAGGTGAAACACATTAGGGCGGCAAACAATCAAGACAGGAAGTAAAACTCAAAAATACAAGGTGACAGGATAAATGTCAAAATAAAACACAAACTACAACCACTACAAAACATGAACCATGACATAGTCAGTGTAAAGGAGAGGGGGGAGAGATAGAGCGAGAAAAAGGGGGATGGACAAGGAGAGAAAGGAGGAAGAGGAGTGAGTGTTGCAAGAAAGCGAGAGAAGAAGTGAGAGAGAAAGCGAGAAAGAGGTTTGGGAGAGAGAGGAGGCAGCGAGGAAACAAGAGTGGGAGCGAGAAAAAGAAAGGAAGGGTGGGAAAGAAAGAGGGAGGGAGGGAGCCAGAGAAAGGAAGGGAGAGACGACACAAGAAAGAGAGAGAGGGAATGGGCGGGGTAGGGCACGAAAGTGGGAGCGAGGAGGAGAGCGAAAGAGTAAGGAAGAAGGGGAGAGATGGAGGAAGAAAAAGATGTGGGGGGGGGACAAGGAGAGAAAGGAGCAAGAGAAGAGAGGGAGCGAGAAAGAGAAGTTTGGGAGAGAGAGGAGGTAGTGAGGAAACAAGAGTGGGAGCAAGAAAGGAAGGGAGAGAAAGGTTGGGAGAGAGTGAGTAGAGAAGAGGAGGGAGAGACAACGGAAGAAAGAGAGAGAGGGAGCAAGTGAGGAAATGGTGGAGAGAACGACAGGAAGGGAGAGAAGGAGCAAGAGAGAGGGAGACGGCCAAGGTAGGAAACGAGAGTGGGAGCGAGAAGGTGAGTGAAAGAGAAAAGGAAAGGGAGCAAGGAGAGAAAGGAGCGAGAGGAGATGGAGGGAGGGTTGCGAGAAAGGGAGCGAGAGAGAAGCGATGAAGGTGAGAGAAAGTGAGTAGGGAAGGAGAGGAAGAAGGAGAGAGGACACAAGAAACGAAGGGACGGAGAGAGGAGAGCGTGAAGGAGAGAACGACAGGGGAAGAGAGCAAGAAAGAGTTCCCATCTGACTTTTAACAGACAATCAGTTTTTGAGAGCGAAACCAGCTTCACCTCCAGAAGAGACGCGCACACACACACACACACACACACACACACACACACACACACAGACACAACACACACACACACACACACACACAGCACACACACACACACACACACACACACACATACACACACACACACACACAGACACACACACAGACACACACACACACACACACACACACACACACACACACACACACACACACACAGACACACACACACACACACACACACACACACACACACACACAGACACACACACACACACACACACACACACACACACACACACACACACACACACACTCACGGGGGGTAAATTGGGTCAGGTGCCTTCACAAAACGCAGAATCTCCATGAGAATGAGACACGGGTATTGGGTTTGTCCAAGTCTATAGTGGAAAAAACACAGAACGACCGAGGATTTTCCAACGAAACAGAAATTCTGCGACTCTTTGTCCTTTTTTCAAATGTTGTGCACAGTTCCTTAAGTAGAAACGCGTCCTCCTATGAATTCCTGTTGATGTTAGTAATTTATCGAGCGACGCGTCAGTCTTTAGACCATTGGTGTCAAACTCATTTTGGTCCGGGGGCCGTATCCAACCGACTTTGATCCCAAAGTGTCCGGATCAGAAAACTCATGTCATATAAACCCCAAAAATAATAATAAGTTCAAATATTTGTGCAGAGAAACACAAATCTATTACAGAAATCTTTCTAAATTGATGAACTCTTTCTTTTACAAAATATTATAATATTATGAACAACCTGAAACTTTAAGAAAAATACAATTTTAACACAATATTTTAACATGAACTTGTTTGCAAATAAGAATAAGTTTTGGGTTTTTTTGGAAAATCCTGCACTCAGCTCCACTTTTCTCATGTTGGACATTTTTCTGATGAGGGTGTCACGGTCAACAGTCAAAACGATCGTCCTTTAAGAGCGTTTGGAAAGAGACAAGTCTTCATTTGTGCTGCTCTGGTGGGAGGGGCCACGTACAGAGACGCTGGAGACGCTGCTGTGATAAACACCACAGAAAATTAACAAGATTTTAATAGAAAATATAATTAAAATATTTTAGTAGAAAATCAGCCGAGGGCCAGATTAAAGGTCTTGGAGGGCCGGATCTGGCCCCCGGGCCGTATGTTTGACACCTGTGCTTTAGACCCTTCGTCCGCTTCAGTCGCGCCATCGCTGGAAGGAACCTCCAAGAATCACCTCAGTTTGGCTTCTATGGAAGATCATTTGTTCCATCATATTTTGAATTTTAAATACGACTTTAATTTCTCACTTTGAATTTTTTAACTCTGAAAAAAGATGTTTGAATTATTTTTATTCAGAATTTTAGTGGCTGAAATTTGAAGTTTACTTTCAATTCAAAATAAACAATATTTTCAAACCCTCAAATTCACCAGTCGAAATTCAGAATGTAAAAATTCGCAGTGAAAAATTTCGTAGCAAAGACCCAAGATGCCCAGGCAGAAGCAATCGATCATGTGGGCGAGGAGGACAGAGGCCGTTTCCTATTGGCTGTTCTCATCTGTGGGCGGGGTTTACACTTAACAAATCAAAGACATAAGGTTTTAATGAGGTTAATTTTGACCAATCAGATCGCGTCACTGCAACATTTCCTGTTTCTTACTAAGTTAGATCACATCACTTTGGATCGATTGCTTCTGCCTCGGCATCTCTGATCTTTGCTGTGAATTTTCTTCACTGCGAATTTTTACACTCTGAATTTTGACTGTTGAATTTTTTTTTATATATATTGAATTTTATACATTGAAAATATACGCTTCAAATTTCAGCAAACAAAAATTCATAATACAAATAATTCAAATGTGTTTTTTCAGAGTAAAAAATTTCAAATTGAGAAATTCAACAGCATTTAAAATTCAAAATCTGATGAAACGAATTATCTTCCATAGGCCTCGCTCCTTTTCCCCTTCGCTTCTTCTTTCAGCGACCTCAAAAACGGACTTTCTTTTGCGGCGAACTGGTCGTGGATTCTCGTCTGACATCGCGACAAACTTTGTGCGAACCGCGTGGAAGCTACAGTTGGAAAAAGCCGCTGAGAACCGCCGCGTTGGTCAAGTAAACGGCGGAATGTGTGAGAGGTGAACGTATCCAATCTCAGGGCACCGGCAAGTCAGTTACGCTAGAAACCACATCATACTACACCAACTTTATTTATAACGCACTTTAAAAACTTTAGAGTTGGTCAAAGTGCTGTACACAAACACAGGACGGACAATGACAAGTCACAGTAGAATAAAATACACAGTACGTAGGGAGTTTGATTGACAACCTGACAGCCAATAAGATAATGAGGGAGCCTCGTTATCCGTTGGCTGAGGTTTATCTGGCCCCACCACGTCCACAGTTGATGGATTTTCAGTCTGTTTTTTTTTTTTTTTTGGTCATCATTATTACAAGCAGTGTTGGGAAGGTGACTTTTAAAATGTATTCCCCTACAGATTACAGATTACATACCTCAAAATGTAGTTTGTAATGTAATCCATTAAATTACTTAAAGTGAGTAATGTAATCTGAATACTTTGGATTACTTGATTTGCTGTAGAGAAGCAAAGACGAGGAAATCTTCACATAAGATGTTTTGTCTGATAAAAGAAAATAAAAAGTCCAGACTTTACTGAACCAAATAAAAAATATTATTGATAGAAGACGAAGAAACACGTCCACACAGCAGGATTTAGACATGTTAAATCCTGTTTTAGACCTGGTTTAGTCTTGGTTTAGTCCTGGTTTAGTCCTGGTTTTAAACCTGGTTTAGACCTGGTTTAATCCTGGTTTAGTTTCCAGCAATGAGTGGAATAAAAAAAAAATAAATAATAATAATAATATATATATATATATATATATAGCCCAAAATGTGAAAACAGGAAAATACTTCTGTGTAATCCATTTATTTCAACAAAGTAACTGTAATCCAATTACCACTCACTGAAACAGTAACTGTAACTGAATACAGTTACTCATAATTTGTACTCTGATTACATAACTCCGGTACATGTAATCTATTACTCCCCAACACTGATTACAAGACTACTGCATGTCCAAACTATTATTTTCAACTTTCATTGACAATTTGAAACAAAAACAAAAAAAAATCCTCCACACAACCTGTAACCTTCTAAGTATATAAATCCAACACATTCTGGATTGTTCAGGCACTTATTACTTTTTGCAAATTATTATTTTAGTTTTGACTTTATTGTTGTCCAATGAGATTCATTTGGTCTTCCAATATTTTATGTTATTAGTTTATTTTTTCAGACCTAGAGTTTAGTTTCATACCTGACTGTTTAGTTTCGACTGCTCTTCTTCAGAGTCACGTGACGTTGCTGTGACGTGAATTAAACAGGTTTTGGCGCTGTTTTCCTACCGGTGGAGGCAGGACGACAGCGCCACCTGCAGTCCCACTTCCTCAGGACAGAATCCCAGGTATGAAATAAAACTCTAGGTCTGAAAAAAGAAGCTAATAACATAACGTGACTTCAATGTGTTCCATCAAAATGATTACAACATATAATTCATGTTTTATATATTATACTGTATGTGGACATATAAATATAAAAATACAATTATTTGTTTTTGCACTTATCAAGTAGCCACGCTGGAGCCACCTAGTGCCTCCACTCAATTTCATTTCTCTCCAGCAACTAAATCTCAGAATCTAGAATCAGAATACAATAGACGGTTCGCAAAAACCCCAGAAGTGCGAGTTCGGGCATCAGCCAATCAGCGAAGAGCCAGACATTCTGTGTTGGCAACGATTCCCGAGATCGAGGATTTAAAGCCGAAACAAAAAGAATGTTTGGTGAATTTTATCAAGAGGAAAGACGTTATTGTCCTTCTTCCTACGGGATTTGGGAAAAGCTTAAAATACCAGTGAGTCCCGTTAGAGGTGCATTACATACATCACGAACAAACAGCAGCGACTGGTTAAATTTAAAAAAGTACCTGCCTACTGTTGAGTGAATTATCAGGTTCCAATCAGTTCAAATAACAAAGAGAAATCAATAAAGCCATGCAAGAGTTCGGGTCCTACGATGTTAAAGAGAGAAATAAAGGAAAGTAAACTCATTCTTAAAAATAAGCATCTTAAAGTTTTTTTGTTTTTTTTAAATATATATACAATGTTTGGTTTGAATTCCAATAGAAAACTGGCATAAAAATATAAAATGGTGGTGAGCTATGTCCATTTATACAGTCTATGGTTTTTCCACCAAACTCTGCTCCTTCAGTCTTTGCCAAAACCACTGCCCTGATGTTGAGAAAGAACCAGAGCCCTGGACGAGCCGACTGTCTCTCTGAATGCAGATTAGGCAGAAGACTGTGAGTTTGTGACCCAGGGGAAGTTTCTGGTTATCAAACTTTTTGTTTTTAGTCTGTTTTTAGCTCCTCTCTGAAGGATTTTGGGCCTGACGGGATCATTTTAGTTTTGTCTCTCAGTGTGTCCACTCCGGTCCAGTGCAGGTCTGTCGTCCTTTGACCATGTGGGTTTTATATTCACTGTGTGGGTTTATGCAGCTAAAAGCATTTCTACTCTACTTTCAATACGAGCTCTAACAGTAATGCTCTTAAAACAATATCCACCTGAAACGAATACACTTTTATGTGAATTAAAGGGCCCATCTCATGCAAAATCTACTTTTCAGAGCTTTCTACCTTCTAAGAGTGATGTGTGGGCCTTGGATCTATCGCCGAAATGGTTTTTAGATTGATTCTGTGTTTTTTTTTAATAAATTGCAGCATATTTCTGCCACTCTCCCACGTGACAACGAATTAAAGCTGCTATGATGACGCGGCAGATACACCTATGATGCGTTTGACATAGCAGAAAGCGCTTTGCAGAGTACACAATATAATAAGTTTATCTCCTAATGTTTATTAATACTTTACCAATCAGTAATGTTCAGCTGATGTGGACGTGGTGCTTGAGCTTCGTGCTCCTCAAAGTCTTCGTCTGAATCCGGGTCCAACACATGTGGCTGAACGCGCTGTATCTCCATGATAAATAAAAGTTTATTCCTGCCGCTATCAGGGTGCACGTCTGTCTCCCCCTCCCTCCCTGAGATGGCGGAGGAAGGGCGGCTCACTCATCGCCTACGTCACATTTGGAGGGCGGAGCCTGTGCTTTCTCAGGACGGGCGGGGGGAGGAGCAATAGTCGGGCTTTCTTTCCTGGTCTGTGACTGTCTCCAAGAAATCAGTAAGATTTCAGAACTATTGTGTAATGGATGTTCCAAAACCCAAATTGTGCTTGTTTATGTGCAGAATACAGAAGCTGAGAGGGTCACAACAAACGCAAACGCCGCAACAAATACAAATACGGCAACACAACAAAAAAAAGCCACAACGGAAATGATCATGGGACTCTATTTTCCGACGGACCGATCAAGCGGGAAGTGAAGAAGAAGAACTACAACCTGAAAAGTAAAGGAACGGAGAAGTTGGAAGCGTAAGTAAAAGTTATTTATTGTTTTATCATTATTCGTTTCACATTGTAGTTCTTCTTCTTCACTTGCCGCTTGATCGGTCCGTCGGAAAATAGAGTCCCGCGGTCACTTCCGTTGTGGCTTTTTGATGTGTTGTGGCTTTTTGATGTTTTGCGGCTTTCGCGTTTGTGTTGTGGCGTTTGTATTTGTTGCAGCGTTTGCATTAAAATAGAGTCTCGCGGTCACTTCCGTTGTGGCTTTTTTTGGTGTGTTGTGGCTTTTTGTTGTGTCGTCGCATTTGTATCTGTTGCCACGTTTGCGTTTTCTCGGCTTCCGTAGCAGAAGATACGATGTGAAAAGAGTTATTTTGCATGACATGGGCCCTTTAAAGGTTTCTAAATGCAATATTTGGCGAATGTTCAAAATGTGCATGGTCAAATGTGATGTCACTGTTCAACTGTAAAACAAACGTAAGAGGTAAAAGCGGCGCAGTCAGTCAGTGCTGCCAGACAATCAGAAGGTATCTAGTTCAACTCTAGTCTCAATGTACAATATATTCGTTGATAAAACTCATCTCCTCCATCGCTCACTGCACAGACACGGACGCAGATACGCCGAATAGAATAACACATACATCCGAGTGTCAAAAATTCATAGGAATCCATGAGAAATGTCAGTATGTTACATGTCAGTGTACATAAATAACCTTTTTTCATGTGATTTCAGACTCGTGGAGAGAGTGTGTGTTATCAGAGCGAGAGTCCAAACAGAGGAGGTCTGAGAGCGGCAGATAACGCGGAGGACATGTGCAGTCATGCGCTGGAACTCACTCACATTTGCATTGGTAAATCCCGTCGGCCGTCGCGTGTGGGGTTCTATACGTTTTACTCGCGTGCACATTCTTATGCAAAGGCGCAAGAGCGTTTTTAAAAAGGCGCTTGGGTGTTGACTCGCAATCCTGGAGACAAGCGTATCTGCGGTTCACAAAATAAAAACTGAAATTTGATTTAAAAACATAATTCAAGTTGCGTTTTGTTTAATTCGCAAAACGCTCAAAGCTCAAAACGTTCTGTACACTCTGTCATTACGTGGTAGTAGTAGAAGTAGTTTATTCGATAATTTTGCAGCACTACAAAACAAAACAAAACATCGACTACAACCTCAGTGATCATGACCAAAAGTGTTCAGGCTGAAGTAAAAGTTCTTCTAACACCAAACCCGATTAAACAACGACCAAATTCCAAGAAAGAAAAGCAGTGTATGAACAGCAAGTTTGTGTTTACAATTTCATTTACGACTTACTGTAAATATAAGAGACAAAATATAAATTAAAACTAACTAAATTTAATGCATAATTCATTCATTCATTCATTCCAGAGCTCTATATCTTCCAAAACATAACACTTTATACTCTTTTTAAAGGCTTCTACAGTGTTTTTTTTTTTTTTTAAATCATCACTCAAATTGTTCCA